>NW_021939960.1:4807158-4882751 GCF_001715985.3 Manacus vitellinus | reverse complement strand
CAGGTACGAGCAGGGGTAGAGCAGCACATCCTCCCGGCACAGCCCGGCCGAGTCGCTAATGCTGCTCCTGGTTCCTCGCTTGTCAATGATCTGATCCTCTTGCTCCATGTCTAATTCCAGGAGGAATCGCTTGTGCGATGAAAACGCAGCGTTTTGACTCAAAGCTGGGCTACGGCTTTTGGAATTGTTTGGGGCTTGTTTTCTCCCCAAGACTCTGCCAGTGATTCCCCAGGCAAAATTAAGTCAGCAATTAATTAATACTTTCATTTCTCCAGTTACTTATGAGCACCTGTTTGTGGACAAACCTACCTAGAGTGTAACACTAAAGGCAAAAGGGGATTTCATATTGTGTCAAATACCTGATAGTTGGGCCTAGAAAAAACACTCCTGCATGTGGCCCCATTTTCTATTGTAATATCAGCTCTTAGGTGATAATAGGTAAGGGTTTAAGGGAATTGGCTCTATCTTTTCTTACAGTAGTATGTGTAGTATATCCTGTTATAGGAAACATACGTTATAGACAGCACATGGAAAAATGTCACAAATTTAATTGTGGATATTTTAAATCAAAACACAATGTTTCATTTAAGAATATTTCAGTCCTAAGAGAAAGAACTCAACCAAAATGTCTTTAATGTATCACACCAATTTGACATATTCACTAAAATGTGGTTTGTGTGTAGAAAAGTAGTTGCAGGATCACCCAGGTTATGTTATCCCTGTTCTCTGCTGCCTCACATTCTTCTCCAGCCCTGCCCCCAATTCCAGCTTCTGGTGTGGACTATCCAGTAACACTTGCAAAAAAAAAAAAAAGCCTCATTAAGATGCCACGTTTTGTCAGTTATCAAACCTTGCCTTCTGTCAGTCTCTGAAGATTGAGAGTTTTGTGTGAGAGCTGTAGTTACCCAGCTAAGAACAAGAGCACGATGATCATCAGACAGGGTAATAGCTAGCAAGTTCCATTTTCTCAAGTTTTGCTGAGACCACAGTTCTCTGTGGAAACTTAAATTGCTTTTGTTTCACACAATTTGTGCAAATTACAAGATTTTGGAATATAAAATTGAAATGCCAGAAGCGTTAATTGTGCCCTATCTCTACAACCCAGGTAGAAAACACAAGATTTAAGTTTTGTACCCTCTACAGTGAGTGCAGCTCAGGAGGACACACAAGTTTGCTCAGGTCCTGACAGCATTGAAGCACTGAAAAGGAACTGTGAAAGCACCTTAGGAGATTTTAGTTCTGCTAATTTTAAATAGTTTCACTGCAGTTGCTAATTTAAGGGAAAAAAGAGCCCATGTAAATTTGTGAAGTCAGCATTATAGTGAAGTTCATGCTGGAGCTCGGAAAGTAAGTGCTTACTTACCTTTGAGGAAGAGTAGCTGCAGTGACCTGAATGTTTGTACCGTTTGCTTTGCTGGTTTGTGGGTTTGTGTAAGTTCAAGTCATGCTCTCCAAGCATCAGCAGAGTTACAGTTTGGCTTCACAGTTGTATAGGTGCTCTACTTTAAAAAATATTGTGACAAAACATCCCTGAGAGAAAAAATTGATTTGAAGTTGTTTGCATTTCTTATACGACTAGAAAAATTAATTTCTCCAGATCAGGAAGTTCTAGATATCGTACTCTTGTGCTGTTGGATTGATTTTGACAAATGATTGCATTTTAACTTATCTGGAAAAAAAAAAGAGATTTATTGTGCTGTTACTGTGTAACAGAACTCTCTCCAGTGAGTAGGAAGTACTGATTACATGTTGTGGGTGTGACAAGTAATAATGACATGAGTAAATTCTGATTCATGGATTTGATTTTCTTCATTGCAACAGGGTGTCTTTTTTAACACTGATGCAAAATTATCATAGAAGTTAGTCATATATAACTATATCATACATATAGGTGCGTTATAGCAAAAAAACACTCTTGTGTGTGAATTGATTTAACCACATTTTCCTAAAAATTACTGTTCTGTTTTTTAAACAAGATTGTGAAGGCCACTTCTACATTGCTCTGCTTTTTCTTCCATATGCTGTTTAATCTCTGAAGAGCCAGGGGAGACCATATCAGCACTGATACCGAGTGCTGTGCAAACAAAAGAAGTAATAAAATACATTCTGAAATTATCTATCAGGGTTCAGAAATTAAGGGCAAGGGTTTGATCAAATGACCTTATATAAGCTTTAGATGAGGATAAGACGTAGATTGTACAGAAAGAAAGACTGTCATCAAAGGAATTAATTCTCCTGGATACTGTAGGTCTGATTCACGTTTGCATTGATTAGCAAGTTATTTGTGTCACACATTACCTAATGACTTGAGAACTTTTTGTTTCATAAATGCAGCAGTCTCAAAACAAGAACGCTGGTCAAGCAAATAGCAACAAATAAATTTTAAAATTTATTTGTTTGGGTAGTAATAAAATATGTCTGGGTATCAGTGTCAGTGATACTCGCATGTGATGCAGAATGGTTTTGTAAATCTAAGGATTATGTTTTCATTTAGTTAAAGAGTAGCAGCCATTGAAGTAGCAGGCAGAGATTGGAAGCCAAGAGACCTAATTCATAGTATTTTTCAGCTTTTCCTTTAAAATTGTTTTAACTTCACAGGTTCTTTTTTCTATTTCAGTTTCAAGGTCTTTACTGTGGATGGGTACTTTGCATAAATCTTGAGAACCCTGGAGAAATGGGTGGAGTTAATCCTTCTCCTTTTGCTCTAATCTTCCCAGCTCTGACCTACTCCTTGTCCTTGTGCAGGAGCAGCCTGGCAGTGCTGTGAGATCCAGCTCTACTCTCCACAGACAATGGGAATTCCCCACTCCTGGGACACTTCCTCATTCTTAGGGCCACCCAGGCAGCTGAAGGAAGACAATCAGCAGATCTGCCCTGTTGCCGGGTGTAAATATTGTACATTTGAGAAGTTCTAATTGACTGGAGGGAGAATATATCTTAGGGATGAGGTCAAGGCTGAAGGAGTCCTGGAATGTGGAGCAGCTGAAATAGATGATGTTAAGGAAAGTAAGCTCGGATTCCGGATTTTATATGCGAAAACTCCAGACTGCCATTTCAATTAGGAACATAATCTTGGTTTTGTTTAGTGCTTCTCTGCCCCTTGTATCCCTACTTTATACATACCCTCATGTGATTGTGGAGTAATCAGAGACCCCAGCAGTAATTCCACAGCATTTAACCTTCATGGTACAGGTGACTACACAAAGCAGTCAGGAGTTATAAAGAAGTTCCAGATGTGTTTAAATAAGGTTGGTTACTGAGAGAAACCACTTTAAAAGCCAGCTTTCTAGGATGTATTTACACTAGTAATAAAGCCTGTATTTAAAAGGCAGTGTAGGGTTTCAGCAGCAGTGGAGAACTTTTTGGCACTGATATCTATTCTTACAGCCTCAAGCAGGCCGAGAGGAAAGCCTGATCAATACAGATGGGGTAGTAAATAAAGAACACCAATCTATTGGTTTATAAACTATTCATATCTCTTTTCTCACCCTCTTACTTCCTTCTTAATCACGGTGTTCTTTAGTGTTATTGAAAGAAAAGATCATCTTAAGCTGCAAACACTGTGTTTAGTAACACACTCTGCATCACTCTCACAAAGCAACTTCATAGTGGTGGCTGATGTTTGAAAAATGTGCTGAGATCAGGAGGTTCTCCAGAAAACCTTATCTTCTGATTATTATTTGTTACTTTTTGCTAGAGTTCTATAGCCAGAAAGCTGAAGTTAATCTTGTCTACTCTCCTGTTACAGACAAGCCCTTTTCAGAGCCCTTTGATGTTAGTGCAAAGAATCCCATTTTTAGTGGCCTTTGAACCAGATGTAGTAAAAGGGCAACTGAGCATTTGTAGGGGTTGCAATTGGGTAACTTGCTTGAAGGAGGAGAATTCTGATACCCATTTCTGTTTTCTCATTCTTTTTATTTCCTTTAATATTTATATACTGTTAAGAGTAATATAGATACTTGGTAAACAGTGAAGAGAACAAATGTCTCTGTTCTGACCATATTCCACTTTATTTAGATAAAAGCAAAATAAAGAAGGAGCTCTGTGGCTGTTTTTCAGCCGCAGTAATTTAATGATTCCTGCTTGTTACAGCTATTGTGAAATTTAGGAAGGAGTTTGCATAAGATAACATATCCTGCTGTTGTAATATACTGGAGACAGAGCTCAGATCTCTGGATAAGGAATGCTGCAAAAATTCTAAGTGTTATTATCACTACACACCACTCTCCCCAGGATCTGAACCTGACCTCCCTTCCTTGATCCAAACAATCTCTGTCTTTGTAAAAATAACAGAATTTTACAGAAAGAGAATTGTCTATAACTATTACTTGAAACAGTTCTTTTCCTTGACATTTATTCAGGTTTGGGCACGCTACTGAACAAAGAGAATTCCATAACAAAATATGATCAATCTGAACACTTCTTGTGTTTGTAAAGAATGGACAGAGATCTGCCAGCAAATAAGCTGGAGGCAAAAAACTCAGGTGACTGTGTTGCCAGAACTTTAAACAAGGCAGAGAGGCAGAGCCCTGGGAGGGACAGCTGGTTTCTGGAGGTGCACTGGCAGGAGGAGGAAGACACAAATACCAAAACAAGTCAATTTGGGCAGAAGCCAGTCTGGAGGGTGATGTGAAGAGGGAGGGAGTGGTGTGCATGTGTAAGGATCTGGGTGCTGGCCTGGTTTTCCTCCCTCAGCAGACTGGTAGGAAACTTGTGGTCACTTGGTCGAAGTGTGACTGGCTGGGGAAGTCTGTAGTGCTGGGAGGAAAGGGAGGTGTAAAGATAAGCTGGAGGAAGGAGGCTGGAGACTAGGTATGGCCCGAAGACTAAGGCTGACCCTCAGGCTATTATATAAAAGGTGGAATTCATGTGCTTCTCTGACAGCACTTCCTTGGCAGCTCCCCTTCTTGGAGAGCACTGAGCTCAAGCCTGCCTGGATGCTTTTGAGGAGACATTTTTTGCATTTGTTGGGAAACCAGAAGACCAGAAACCCTGAATGGACTGTCCTGTCTGGAGCAGAACCTGCAGGGAGGGGCACACTGGGCTGCTGGAGAGGTGAGTGTCTGCCAGTGCCACTGCTGTGCTCCAGGAGCTGGCTGGGGCAGCAGCCTGAAGTGTCCTGGGGCACTGACACGGTGCCGTTTTTCACAGCTCCCTTTGTGCAGAGATGCAGCAGCTTGTGTGGAATAAAAGCCTGAAGCTTGTGCTGCAAATCATGTGGTTCATAGCCCTGCTGGCTGTGAAGGGAGCTCTACAACATCTGCTGGGTTTTAATTAAGAGCATGGCTGTTGCAGAGATGGTTGGCCTCTTTGTGCAGTGGCAGTTCCTGTTTGCCTGGTTAAGCAGTTTCAGGGATTTTTTTTCTCCTTGTGGTTTTGTGGTGTGACATGCAGGTGACTGCAGAAGTTTAAAATACCTTGTGTTGGACCACTCATAGACAGGAACATCTATTTAAAAATCCATAGGTGAGATAGGTGTCTTCCAACAGTCTTGTTACACAGCAAGGGCAGCCTGGAACAAAGCTTAATAAGATGTGCAGTAGCAAAAATGTGCACATTGATAACAAAACCCTAATTTGTTGTGTGTGATGTGCCCAGGTGGACAACACTGTTAATGGACATGCAGCAGTGAGAATACTGTGTGGTAATAATTTATTCAACTATATAACAACCAAAGAGGCTGGTCATAGCTACCTGAATTCTGTGACAAATCTGTTCAAATTTGTCCTTAACATTAGTAAGGGATTAATGTTTCTGGTGCTGCCTTGTAGGATAGTATAAAGAAAAGTTCTGCTGAAGTTACCAGCTACTAATGAAGTTCGTGTCTCCCTATTGCAACTTCTTGGTAAATCCAATTTTAAAGACAAATACAGGTGGTACCATTTCTTTTTTTTTTGGGAGGATCTACAGCTGAGACTCATCAGTCCAGCAACAACCTTGACACCATGTTTGAATATATAACCTTTCCTCTCTCCACGTAACTTATCTCTTCCTAAGAAAAGACTTTCAGAGAGAAATAAACAAGTGTCTGCCTGTATGAACTAGTAAAGGGAAAATAAAATGAAAAATGAACTTGTATTATTTAAACAGTGTGACATGATAAACTGCGAGTGCTGCTCACACCCAGCCCTCTGAGAGCAGCCTGCTTTGTTCCTAAGCTTTGGTTGAACCTGAACCTTTATTAACTGAACCTAGTTTTGTGAACGTATTACATTTTGCGATGGCATGAGATTATAATCCTTCAGATTTTCTTCAGGCCCCTTGTTGGGATGAAGTCACACAAATGCCTGAACACAAAGACAAGGCCAAGTTGGGCATCAGAGTTGTGAGTGATCTGTGAGTCCCCTGGGAGTGTTGAGGTGTGGTGCAGAGGCTGAGTAGGTTAAATCATTCTAGCCCCTAGAAAGACTCTGTGGGGATCAGGGGACTGCAGCACAAAATCTGGGGTGACAGCTGCACAAAATCTGTGCAGGCTGCATGGTCTGGGGTTTAACTAGTGCAGGTTTACCTAAAAGAGGTTAAGGGAGGTCATGCATTGCTGAGGTGTGAGTGCTGTGTCTGAGCCCTTTCTGCAGTGCATAGATGGTGCACAGCTACTTTTGTGCATTCTAAATATCCAGTTAGATGTGCATGCCAGCCCTAGCTTGTCTTATGGCAAGGACATAAATGCCATTCAGATCCAGGCTACCAAGTTGTTTTCAGCTTGAGATGCTGTTGGTCAGTAACAGATGGCACAGATATCCAAAGCAATCGTAGTTATGAAATTCGTGTCCGTGGCAATGTTGTGTTTAGTCTGTTTTGGTGGAAGCAGAAGGGTTGACAGCATCCTCCTTGGTGGCTCAAAAGGAACAGCTCTTTCCAGAAGAGGCAGAGGTCTGCAAAGTAAACAGAGGGAGTTGCAAGATGAACACAAACCTAATCTAACGTGGGAATTCTGGATCTATTTATCTGTTCTCATTGACATGGCTGCACTTATTCTGGAGGGTCTTGACCTCCCATTCAGTTTAATAACATAAGCCTGGGAATAATATCATTGCAGTACTTTAGACATGGCAGGAGTTCTGTACATTTAGTACATTTAAGTACATACGTGTACATTCTGTGTGGCTGAATAGGAATAGGAATCAGGATAGGAAGAGAGGTAGGGGAAGAGTAAGTCACCATACAGCCTGCATGGAAGTTCTGAATGCAGCTGATGGAGCTTTTCCTTTCTCACATTTTCCACAGCTGCATCTCAGCCTTCCTTATCAGGGTTGGTAAAGCAAGTTAGTAAATCAGATTATAAGGAAAGAGTGGGTGCCAAAAGAAAGTTCTCCTCTGGCTGCTAGGGAGGAATACTGGAGCATTAGCCAAAATAGGACAGGGAAGGTAACAGTGCTTGATGGGCAAATAGGAAAGGTAATGAGGAAAAACAATAGGCAAAGGAAGGGGAAAAGAGAAAGCCAATTAGCTCACTTTTCACAGAAGTATCTTTTCTGTTATAAAGACAATAAAAGGAAAAAGGAGGAGGAATAAAAAAAAAAGTAAAAAAATAGATACGATAGGAGACTTAATGGGGGAAGTAGGGAAAAGGAATAAAGAAACAGGGTAAAGGAAGAAAAAGAGATGTTAATCTCTTGCCAAGGGTCAAGTATATCCCTCTAACAGCATGGCTGGGATTTGGATTCTGTTTTTTGCCTCCTGAGTGCTTCTTTAAAGGCACCAGGCTGCTTGGTGGAGTTGACTGTCATTTGAGCTTCCCAGGTATTGTGCTTCAGCTGCAAACATTTTCAGTCCATGATTGTGCTGTTCTGGGCATGGATAAAGAGACAATCTGGGATATATTCTTACTACAGTGTTACTTTTCATATGTTTTGGAAGACACATTGTGGCAAGCATTGAAAAGAAAAGTGAGGCAAACTAATAAAATAAGGCAAGTTCAAAGAGCTATTTCATTGCTTGAAGGAGTGGAATTTGTACAGCTCTGACAGTCTGGCTGCATTCCTTTGTCAGTGTTTTTATTGACTTTCACTTCCAAAGAAACAATGGTGCTCCAAGCTGTTCTCTGAAGCCTTGGATATACCTTGCTGACCTAACCAGACAGACAGAAGGCACCACAGCTGTTAGCAAGGGTCATGTGTGTGTGTTCGTGTTTGTACTGGAACAAAAGAGTTGTGGTCATACTTCTCTCACTCTGGAGTGCAATTGTTTCCATGCCTTTCCAGTTTGGAGTAACAGCATTTCACACATAGAAGGGCCCTCGTGTAATTTATTATCCCTGGCTCTGAAGTAATTTATTGTTGTTTTGACATTTTTTCCTTTTACTGTTTTATCATTTCTCGGTCTAGGAATGGAGAGCAAGGGGTCAGACTTTCTGCTTTTGATATTTGCAATTTTGCCAGCAAAGTTAAGCCTAATCTGTAAACTAGTTAAAGTCAGACTGGTAGTGACTATCTGTCACAGTGATATATATGAAGAGGACTTGTGTTCATTTTGTGATGGGTCAGAATCTAAGGGCAAGGATTTTATATGTCCAGCACTGCCATAACAGGGATGGTCAGAAAATCACTGTCTTACTAGAGGGTAGCTGCAAAAATGATGATGAGAGTTATTATAGGCTCATTAATATCAATCAAGTATTAATTATCCATTTTGACTGAATAGTTTTTCACTAAATCCAAGAGGTGTTTGACCAGCTGGAGTGTCATTCAGATACCTTTATTTGCTTGGTAAAAAGTTGCATGAATTGCTAATAACTGTAACCAGCTGTTGCTTTAATGTATTTGCTTCAAATGATTTGTATGTCAGGCTCTGAAAATGCACTGGGGCCTAAAATTTACAGAATATAATAAAAAATGCTGAAAAGGGTGGCACTGAGAACAAGGAGATGTGAGCAAGTAAAGATTGTTCTACTGCTGGAAACCGGCCACCCAAGAAGTTCTGGCAGAGAAAGTAAAGTATTAATAGCATTATTAATCTGAGTTTTACTGCCAGTAAAATAAGTAGGGAAAGGAAGATCAAGGAGGAGAAGTTTATGAGGCAGCAACACAAATAATACAGCAAATTTACAGTTCTCAGGGGTACTATGTTTGTGGTTCCTGTTACCAGACTGTGAGTGTACACAAGGACAGCAGCTGTGCCAAGCATTCAGATAGTGCAGTTCACAGTGGGATAAAGGGCCTAACATTGTTTAAGCTCAGTGTGCTTCTCATATGGAGAAAATCCTCCATAATTATTTACTGCCAAAGCCATTTTTCATGGGTTTGAGGGGAGGGGTTTGAATCCTGAGTTAATTAATGCATTTCTCCTACTCTGGCTCTACACAGTTCTGGCTCCATAGCACAGGGCCACTGTTGCTTCTTGTCTGGTTTTCCAAAAATTGTTTTCCTGAAATTCTGGCAAGGGTTTTTTTTTTCTTTTCAGGGAAACAGTTCCTGTAATTTCAGACTGTCTCAACCCATTAAGACTGTCATTCATGAAAAGCTTGGGTCACAGGTCAAACTGTTTCTAAAGAACTGCTTCTTTCCAGTCCAGCCCCACTCAAGGCAATGCCACAACAGGCACTGGGAGCCTCCACTGTGCTTTTTACTTGTGTTCACAGCAATGCCTTGGCAGGAACATGTTAAGATTTAATTAAAATGGCATGGTTTATTTCTATGAAGAAGAGTCTGCTCTAAGTTGGAGGTTTTCTATATAAGGTTCAGACTTAGTTGCCAGTTTTCAGTGAAAACTTTTATTCACTGTTTTATTTTGTTGCTCTTGCCATCCTGGCAGTCACCATGACTTCACATCATGATTCTATGATAACTTTTTCAGTATATGCTCTTTGGAATTAAAGGACAGACTGTAAGAGCATGTGGATACATAGACCTTCCTGAAAAAATGAGATGAAGCTATTTTTTTTTTAATTTTATTTTAATGTTTGGTTTGTAGCATAAACTTAAAGGGCCAAAACAGAAGGATGTGATTGTTTGATCCATGTGCATAAGAAGGAGTTCCTACTCCCTCCATTCTAGTTGTTTCTGGTCAAGACAGTTTTACACAGTTGGAAAGCTGAAGGCAGTGATAGGTCAGATGATTAGAAAAGATTGGCTAAACCAGGAAAATACTGTGAAACACTTTTGCCTGACATCAGATAAAATAAATACCTGACAGTAGCTTCTTTTTATACAGAACATCTTCAATATGAGCAGTCTCTAGCAGCCCCTCTTTATTACACAAAACATGCTGAAACCAAGTGCAATTAAATCCAGAAACTAATCTATCCTCTAAAAAATACAGCCCATCCAGGATATGGCCCAGGCTGTTCCATGTTATGTGGCCTAGGAGAGGAGGGAGAAAAAAACCCAACACATTGGTGGTTTCAGATCCTACTGAAGATACATCAGGGCTCCTAAGGATGGATTAAGAATGGATGCAGATTTCAGGCTAAAGGCCCAAGTAAATACAATATCTGGGACAATAACTTCAACACATAAGACTAATTAAAAAAATCATATCTGGGGGGAAAAAGCCACGTGAGACCTATCAGCAAAGTCTCATGTAGCTGTAATTTCCTGGAAATATGAAAGGCAGAATAGGAAAAATTATTTGGAAAAAGAGAATAAAACAGATCATCAGGAAAAAAGAAACTTAGTACATCAGCTGTGGGAGAACCATCATTCACTTGTAGATTCCTCAGAAGCAGGGGAGGACACAGAGCTTTCCTCTGTTGTTTCAACTTCTTTCCTCTTAGGAAAAATCTGTTGTTTAGTTTGAAAATTCACATCTGCTGTATACAAACTACATGAGTATTTTAAACTTCAGCTGTAAATGCTGCTCAGAGATCGTTTGCTGCTCACGGGATGGTTTATGAGCAGGATCACGTACTCCCTTCTCGAATCAGGAAATTAAGCCAGAATTCCCTATCTTGATAATTATCTCCAAAATCAGTGACAAACTGAGTCTCATCATCTGTGAGCTGGGCTCTGCCAAGGCTTCCAGGCTGGTGGTCATTCCCAGTCACTACATTAGCTCAGGAAGAATAGGAATTTACTGAGAATCCAAAGGTCCCAGCCTCTAGACACAGGGAGAGCTTTGGGATTACAGGTTTATTTTTTTAACTTGTCTGTTTGTAAGTAATTTGTTTGTTTTCAAAATCTTCCTGCTTCCCTTTCCCCAAACTAACTTAAACCCAAGCAAGCATCCTGTTTAAAAGTAAATAAATAAACAAAAAATCTAGCTATGTAATCAAATCTCAAGTATGTTGCTTATGTAAGCGATCTGAACTAAGTCAGCATGAAAAATCCAGAGTTTGAGGATTTTATCCCCTGAAGTTCTGGGTCTTGGTTTTAAAAAGGGCTTTTTTTTGGTTTGTTGGTTCAGACACCTCTGAAAAACAGTTGCTGTACAGCTAGAGTACCTTTTGAGGTATTTTCTGATCTTCCTCCAATACTGCAGGCCCCTGTATTTGGGGATGTATCCAGGCATTTGCTTTCTTCTCTTTCTTTCTCTTGGGGTTATTCTTAATCTCTTGGGTCCATAAAGCATGTCCAGGTTGCTTTACCATTAAAAACTGCAGATACAGCAATATAGGAAGCTGAACCAAACCCTTTAGGTTTGATCCTGATATTTTTCATGGTGATGTAGGAAGTCTCCATCTCTTTCCAGCTCTGATTCATAACTGCCACTGGAGAGATGCTGATAATTAAAGTCTTGAGGAACTTAAGTAATCCAAAAAAGTTGGAAAAAGCTGCATCTTGCATAAGCTTAGTGCTCTGCTTCAGTGATACTTTGAAAAATGAATGTTTTGTTTGAGATGGATGTTTGGAGTTAAAACTCAGTGGTCTTACAGAATAAAAGCTCCGTATTTGGGGCATTTGAAATGTGTGGTTGGTTTTATTTTCCTCTTAATTTTTGTATGCTGGCTGTATTTACATTTTATGCCCAGATGGTTTTCTTTAACATCTTAGTATAACTTACATGTAACATCTTGCAAAAGCTTTGTTTTCTTGATTTATGCCTTTGTGTTTGAATAGTTTGAAAAGTTTGTTAGGGCACCTAATGGGGAAACTGCTTTTTTAGCACTGTGGATGGCTGTTCTCTGTCAACAGAAAACTGGAAACTCGTGGTTTGTGTGTGTGTTGTTGGACAGTATTATAGTCATGTCATGCTGGGGTTTTATATTTTATGCTCCAAAGAAGCTTAAAACCTTTGCCTCCAATTGAAGGAACATTCCCTCTTAGCATATTGATAGCTCTGAAATTAAGTATTAAGTAATCAATTTATATTCTTCAGAAGGGAACATATTTTTCCCATGTTCTAAAAAGCCAGGGAAGATGCCAAGGGCTGTATGACAAAGATAAAGATCAAATTTATGAGCTGGTATGTGTGGCATGAACTATTCATGAAAGGAAAATCCTGCATTACAAGATTACTGGAAATTCTCATTGAATAGATAAAAAACCTGTAAATACTACTGGCTATATTCTGGACACAGCACTATCTGAAAAAAAATATTATGCAATAAAGAAATATTTATGTTAAATTTTAAAATTTCTCTGCAATCTGCTGTGCAAGTCAGACATTCTGCATTGTAACAGCTAATTTTGTTCTATGAGTAAAAGTACCTGCTTTGCAAGGGCAGCATAAAAAATTAGGATGGATAGAAATCCATCATGTGTTAAATTGAACCAGCAGTTGAGGGTATTCTCAAAACAGAATAGCACAGGCTTCCTTCTTTCTGCATCTGGGAAGGGCCTGAGGGCTTTTGAGATTACTTAAAAGATGAAGTGTAACTGTGAATGAAATTATGCAGCTGGCACAAGGAATTGATTTCTTATCAGTTTTGACTAGGCCAGTTAGAAAGTGGTTTAGGTGCAGTGACTAATGAGTATTTCTGTTCCAACAGTAACCAAATGAACTACTAATATTCACCAGTGGTGGAGTTCACACTTTCTCTCAAAATGTGCTGTTGCCAGTTCTGTTTCATCCCCTTTTAGGGGAAAGAAGGGCAGAAAAGCATCCCATTTTTGTACAATGTGAATGTAATAGAAATTAGCCAGAGTACATAAAAGTTAGTGTAAATGTGCCCCCTAAACTGGGGAAGTTTGAGTTACATTGGTGGGGTGAAGATATTTGGCAGTTACTCCTCACCAACCCAGCGACACCTCTGCAGGGAGGCAGGACTTCTGTGCAGTCCCAAGGAGATGAGACCCGTTACCTACTTTCTGTCTGAAAATCTTTCATTTGTTTGCACCTCATACCCCTTCAGACAGTGCTTAGAGGAAAATAAAATGCTAAATTCACATAATTAGAAAAGTTGAAAACAGCAGTTTAGTTCAGGATTTAGAAGTATCAGTTTTGGAAACCTGTGCTCTACATTCATCTAAAACATCCCAGCACAGATCAACACTATATGGATGGGATCCAGGATGGATTCTGTAGCTTTGAGTGGAAGAGAAAGTCTTATTTTCGTTGACCACAACACTTGTGTTTGCCAGGGTCGTATAATCCCACAGACCATCACTGGTAAAGTGTAAATTTTTCTGGATTAATCTTATGACTGATTGATTTTGTAGGAGAATTTAAATCCTTTTAGTCTGATAAAGACTATTAGACTTTCATTGATTTTAAGACTTTGTTATATTTCTGCTTTTTTGCAGAATAGCTAGTGTTCTCCCACAGAAAAAGAAAAAAGAAAAAAAAAACAACAAACCAATTCCTAGGCTTGGGATCCCTTGGAGCCATTTGGTGCTTTCTGTATTATTTTTTATTTCAGAGCTGAGGGTGCTTAATCCAGACTTGTGGTCTGTTTTAAGTTGTGCTGTACTATGAAGCCTTTGTCTCCCAAATGATGTTAACTTTCCCTGCCTTGCATAATTGGGATTTCTCACTTGCTGGAGAAAGGGAGAGTACCTGCAAACACATTCCAGTTCTGTCAGGCTCCTCTTAGGAACGCTGCTGGAACCCTAGCCCTGAGCCTTCCCAGAAGAATGTAGGATGAATTTAACTTTTCAGGGGGCAAAGATATTTAAAGCAATACAAGCTATGTGAAGAGCTTAGGGATAGTCAACTAAATAGTTTTCTGTTGACTCAAGCACTCTTTTCTTATTGTCACGCAGCATGGGACCAAGGGGGGGGAACTCTGCGTGTGAGGACGTGTGAAGAAATGGCTCTCCCTCTTTGTATATCTTAGTGGCTTTTTTAGGCTTGGCCTTACTGCAACACAGTTACTGTTGCTACAGTCCAATGTGGAATCTTTCCATCAGAAATGCTATTTTGATCACTGACTTCTAAATGGTTCACAGCTCATTGTTCTGAAATTTGTCACATCTAGAGCTTGGGAGGCAAAGTAAATCCCATTTAAATTTAGATTGATCCTTTGCTCTGCTCAAGACCAGATTTGGTTTTGGTTTGGCTTGGGATTTCTATTGATTTCTGAAGCCAGAAACATTGTGGAATTGCAGGAGTGGGTAGCACAGGCATCTGAATGGCTCAGGTAACCTGGCATGGGATGTGTGCCTTGGTGGAGATCAGGATCATCCCCTGGTGATTCTTTGTGTCTCCAGGTCCTTACTGGCAGTGGGTGCCATGCAGCAGTGGTGCCAGGTGTGTTCTGGGTGTTGGACTTTGTCTGGATCTGAGGGTACTTGTGTCTTGTTCAGGTCACAATAAAACATCTCTGGCAGGACTAATTCCCTCAGGTGCTGGATACCTCTCTCCATGGTGGCCCACTTGCCACCCAGCATCTTCCTGGAAGGAATATCTTTCCTTCACACCTAACAGGACTGAGGGCTTGTGTCCCTTTTCCAAATGCCTTGTCAATGCCTCCTGCCCTAGGGAGTGATCCCAGCTGGCTTCCTTACCATCTAATTCCAGGCTACTAGGCCCATTATCTCTCTGGAATTGCCAGAGTGACAACTTACTTTTTCCAAACATTTCATTACTTTTCTGTGCTTTTTCAGAGGTGAAGTTCCAAAACATTGGAGGTTCCCCCTGTCCTGGGTACTTGCCCACACTACCCCACACACCCACAACTCAGAGCTATCCAGCCTCAGGGCAGGTCTCTGGGTACTGTTCCTAAACAGTTTAACCTTAAACACATTTAGCAACATTCTGGTTCCCAGCCATAGGACTGTGCTGGTTTCAGCATATCCCAAGGATATTCAAAATTTTCAAAATTCTCAAGCGCTGCTGTAATTAGCCTGGTGGGGGAGGGAAGGTGTGGGAAGACATCCCCTCCACAGGGAAGGTGTGGGAAGGTGTCCCCTCCATAGGTGGCTCTGCAAGGGCGGGTTAAAGGTGTAATTGTGGATGTTTCCCATAGATGGCTCCCACCATTCACAGCTGGGTGCAGACACCAGGTCAGTCTCACGACTGGCACTTCTATCATGTCATATCATGTCATGTCATATATCATACCAGACCATATATCATATCATATATCATATCATATCATATATCATATCATATCCCAGCATTAGAAAGTACATCACCATGATACCTTAGCCCACTTCCCACGGGATAAACAGCACAAGAGGGAACACACACTGCAAGTAAAGTATGGCATGATGCAACTTTAAGGACAAGCACGCCAGCTCTGGGAGCAAATAAGTACACAGTGTGACCAGCAACTATTTCACTAATCTAATAAATGCTTATAACATACTTGTTCTAATGTGTTCTAGTCAGATCTGTCGTTATCCCAACCTGTCATGCCTCAAGTTGGGCACCAGAAACTACTGTCCTGGTTTGACACTGAGGTGCTGGAGAGTGTCCAGAGAAGGGAATGGAGGTGGAGAAGAGCCTGGAGCCCAAGGCTGATGAGGAGCAGCTGAGGGAGCTGGGAGGGCTCAGCCTGGAGAAAAGGAGGCTCAGGGGGACCTTCTCGCTCTCTACAACTCCCTGACAGGATGATGTAGTGAGATGGGGGTCAGTCTCTTCTCCCGGGTAACAAGTGACAAGACAAAAGCAAATTGCACCAGGGGAAGTTTAGATTGGAAAGCAGGAAAAATTTCTTCACTGAAAGGGTTGTCAAGCATTGGAACAGACTACCCAGGGAAGTGGTGGAGTCACCATCCCTGGAAAAGCTCAAAAGATGTGTGGATATGGCACTTGAGGACATGGTTTTGTGGTGAACAAGGTCGTGGTGCTGTTGATGGTTGGACACGATCCTAGAAGTCTTTTCTAACCATAGTAGTTCTGTGAGTCTATGATTCTATATGTGTATTTTCAGATCTGTCTTAGGAACTCTCTGATCATATTGTCCAGGAGACAAGGATAAGTGATAAGATTGCTCTTCTGACCCTATTTTTTTTTTTTTTTGGCAGTGTCATTGTAATTAAACCAAGAATGCTGATTTTTTTTGTTGTTGTTTGAGGAGCTCTTCTTACACAACATATTCTTGATGAATACAAAATGAAACATCTGGTAGACAGCACACAAAGGCAATGCAATTATATTTTGGTAACTGATCCAGCCTGGATAAATTTTCATAGTGCATTAGTCACTACTGTGTGAATTAAGGTGGAGAGAAATAATGGATGTAGGCATAGAAACAATGACCGTAGGCAGTGTGTTTGATTCCATGAATGACAGGGATATCCAGGAGCAGAACTGCCTGATTGCATTCTCTGGCCACCTCCTGTGTATAATTCTTTTGTACAGTGAGTGGGTCTGTTTTAGCTCTATGTTAAATATCCCAGAGGAGGTATTTGGAAGATGCAACTGCAGTGGAACATTGTCTGTATTTTCCTTCTTCTCAGTTTAAATCCTACAGGACCTATTGTTTCTCTCACATATTTTACCAGTTCCGTTCCTTCCTAAAGGGAATTCTTCCTCTGAGCGTTTCTAAGCAAATTCTTCATATCATATATTTCAGTCAAGCTTTTCTCCTTGTTCTGTTGGTACATTGTCACTGAATTTAACTGGACCACATTGGTGTAATTGAGAGCAGAAAATTGGGTCTTTTCATCTTTCTGCACCAGTAATCTGTTTCCCCAATCAGGCTGGTTTTTTTTTTTTTTCACTGCTTGGAATTTCTTCAAATTTGTCAACATCTTCAGGGTAAGGAGGTTCTTCCAGTTCTAATACCACCTGAATTCTTTTTGAAGCACAGAACATGTTTCCACAGGCATGTTATTAATTATGGATATTTCCCTAATTCCACTTCTCTAAATATTATCCAACAGTTCACATCTGCCTATCCACATCTGGTGCAAATAAAAAAAGGTTTGGTGTTTTTCATATCAAACATGTAATAATGACCATTTTGCTTTTGTTCTTATTTTTAAATCAAAGTTGGTAAATCCTTTTTATATAATCCCTTAAACCTTATAATATTGTGCAGGATGAGGCAGTTTTTTATGCTTTACTTTGCTATATTTACTTTCTTGCTTCTGGACAAGTAGTGATTTGAGGTCTGAGACCTTTGTATCATTTCCCTTTTGAATATTTGCTCCGTTTGGAGCTAACATAACCCATAACTAGAATCAACGAAGTTATACAAAACTTCTTCATGAGAGGGATGAGCTGGAATACAAACCACTCGTGGGCTGCAGAGGCTGTGATGGTGTTTTGTGCCTTCCATTTGAGGAGCTCAGTGCAAATGATTCCTTGTGAGCAAGGGGAACATTAACAGGCATGGTAGGGGCTAATGGTCAAATTACTTTTTAAGGAGTGTAATTTTCCCTGTTCCTCCGTGCAGCCAACACACAGAAACGTGTATGTGCACAGAGGTCTCTGAAGTGCTGGTTGTGCCAATCTCATAATTGCATTTGCACATACAAGTTGGGAGATTTGAGGTAACTATTATAGTCCTGGCTCAGCTTCCCAGCAAAGTATTCCTCTTCTCAGACTGTGGTTTCCTAACACAGGTGGGAACAACCCTGTGGCTCCCTTTCCCCCATTTAGTTGCTCACCTCAGTTGCTGCCAAAGCATGTTACGGAAATCAATTTTGTTTTTTTTTTTTTTTTTTTTTTTTTTTTGTGCATTAACCATTTGCTGGAGAGGGGAAAATTTCTGTAATGGCTTCTTTCTGTAGAGGAGAAAGGACAACAGCAGCTCATCTAAATGATCTTGCCATACTCCCAACTGTGTGTTTGAGGCAAAATGTTTTATTTGGGTACGTGCAATGAAATGAGAAGGATGTTTTCAAGAAAAATCTGAATATGGTCTGTATAATACAGAATGATAAATCATAAAAACATTTTTAGATATCAACCCTGATTATGGTTCTATCAGTGTAAAAAGAGTGAGGAGGGCTGTTGATGTGACCTAAATTTTACCCTGTGAATACCTCTGCAATGTGTAAGAGGCTTTGCTTTGGAGAGGGCAAGTGTAACTCACTGTAATTGAAGCCTGACTCTGTCAAGGCTTAACAGTCTGTGCTGTCCAGGACTGAGCTCAGCAGCAGCAATGCTGGACCTGAGGGGCCGTCAAAGGCAGCTGAAAACAAGCCCACAGTAGGTTATGAAACAGCTCCCACGGCTCCCATCCAATCACTCCTTTGGTCAATGGCACAGGAGTCTGAAAAGAATCAGTTTAATATATCTGAACTAGCTCACTCTGAAACACTTCCAATCCTTGCTGGATTAATAACATGCTCCTGATGTTACACCCAGTGCTGTACCAGCAGTGCTTGTTTTGTCATCCAGTGAACCAAAAACGTGCTACAAATGCACGTGCACACAACTTGTGATGCTTAAAGAAATGGATTGTGGATTAATTAATTGACTGTATTAGAATCACTTTGGTTTGTTTTAGTTTTTAAACCCTAACAATAATTTAGGGACTGATAATGAAACTTATATAATGGGGGTTTTAAAGCTAAAACAGTTTATATGCCCATAGCACAAGAATCCCTTTTGACTACTTTGGAAAGCACTCACAAATTTGTCAAGTGAGTTCATCTCTTGTTTAACTGGCTCTTGTAGCTCCTCTAAACTCAAGCATGACATAAATACAGGACATATTTAGGCAATTGTTGTGAGTAGCCAGTAGGTACTTTGACTGTGAGAAAGAAAACCACTTTTTTATATTTAAGTATTTAAGAGGATGGCTTATAACCAAACTGTGGTAACATTACAGCTCCCTGGAAGACACAGTTATGTACTTCTACGTGACATTCATCCAGTTCCACCAGGCCACACTAAATGAACAGTTAAAACCTCACAGTATTGTAAAGTCAAAAAAAAAAAATACTATTGACCTTTTCATCCATGTGACTCCCATGGAATGCTGATGGTAAATGAAAAATACAGACCAGAAGTCTGAATCTGTGGCTATAATTCCACATAAATCCTTAAGGTAAAATTACTGGTTTAACAAAGCTACTTAACTGCATGAAAATTATTATAATATAAACACTGGTGAATGGGAACAAATTTGGTTGTGCAAATAAAGCCTAGGCAGCACACAAACCCAGATATCCCTGTGTTTAGTACCACCCCCTGTGTGTGTCAGGAGTGCTTCTACAGAAGCACTAAATATTTTAGGCATTGTGTTTTGGGGAAGCTGTGGACAAACAAGATTTCATGAATAAAAAATAGGGCTGGAAAGAAAGTCTGTTCCATCCCAAAATGAAATGATACTGTATTGGGTTTGCCTGGTAAGGTTTTGGTAATGGGGTGAGGCTGCAGGGGTGGCTTCTGTGAGAAGCTACTGGAAACTTCCCCTAAGGAGCAAATTCCAGTGGCTCCAAGACAGACTTGTATTCAAGGTACATCTTCATGTTTGTTGATGATCTCTGGGCTTCCTCTGGTTGGTTTGCACCCCTGAGTTGGGGTTTGCCAGGCAGATCAGTGAAGTATCAGTAATTAATAAGATCTAATATAAAAGTCTGAAACAATAAGAATTAATGGGTTCACAACTCAGATGGCTAAATTTGAAACATCCACTTATTTGCAGCCTGTGATCAACACTCCTTATTAATTTTCTTCCTTCGCTAGAAGGAGGGAAAAGATGAGATGCATTCATGTGCAAAGGAATTTCAGATTTGCTTATAGCAAAGCAAGGATCCTTCAGAACTGCTGCTGGATGAAGCAGCACGGCTTTTTCCCTCTGTGCCTGGTGCCCTCATGTGGTTTTGATGTTCAGCTACTTGCGAGGGAATTCAACACATCACTGCGTGGCTGAGACTTCTGCTGTGTAGAAGGTAGGGAACAGTTTGCCTGTTTGTCCTGGTGTGTTCTGGGAATACAGAGCCTTCTGGAAAGCTGGAATACGCTGTGGTCAGTTGGATTTGGATGTGCAAACTCCCTGAATTCCCTAACTTAAACCAGGACCGTTTTTCACAGTGCACATGACTCAGACCTGACTCCTCCAGGGGTTGTTGTGGCTCAGAATCTTTGTGCTGCAGTCACTGCCTTCTTCAGTAATCCTGTTAAAATGCCCCCATAGATCTACTGGTTCTTCTAAAAAACTAATGTAAGGTCAAATTTTCATACAGTGTCGTGAGCTAAAATTTCAAGGATTACTTCTGTCAGGAAATGTAGTTTAAAATTTGCTTTCTCAGCTGACTTGTCCCATTTTTCTTCCAGCTACAGCTTCAGTATGACAAAGAAATTTCTATATTTCATGCTGTAAAGTATATGCAGTATAAATGTTTCTTTGCACAGCATTTGTGAGTCTAAATTTCTAATTGCTATATTTCTAAATTACTGCTCTAGAAATTCCACTTTAAAACACAGCATTTAGCCACAAACATTATGCAAAAAAAACTTTATACAGCAGATTCATTATATGTCCATATAATAATTAGCTCTTGCACAAGCAAGAGGTGAATATAGTTGCTGTGGAGGCTGCTGGTGAAAACCAAACACTTTCTTGCCATCCATAGTACTATTAACAATGATACACAAGGAGTTTGAAGATGAAGGTGGAACATATCTGAAGCAGCTGAATGTTTTGGCATCTTTCTGCACATATACATTCATTTTTCTCAGCCAGTACATTCTAGATTTCTTTGTGATGATGATTTGTATAAGCTTTTACCTGTGCATGACTAAAGTAAAAGCAACTCCAAATATCTTATGTAGGTTAATGCATTAAACTCTGTGTGTGACTCACAATACAAGAACAGTAGAAGTTTAAGTGTAGAATTTGGCTGTAATGTAGAAGTGGAATGGGTTTAGTGTTTATCAGCTTAATGAAGCAAGTGAATACACCTGGTCAAGTTGAAATATCTAATTATTTATTCACATGGAAACCAGTAAATTTTAGGCTTTGTAGCACAAAACTTTTTGTTAAAAAAAGAAAACCAGCTATGCCATATAGCTTCTTTACCCTCAATAAAAGAGCAGTTAAAGTTACAATAAAAACAAAACATTCCAGATGACATCGGTTGGAGCACAATGTGACAAATATAATGAGAAAATCCTTGTCAGAAATTTTACCACAAGGAAATATCAACAGCAAACACCCATATTCTCCACCTAGAAATCAAGAATATTTGAGTAGATCTTGGCATAAAAGGCACGAAACACAAAGCAAAGCATGCTTGTGTCATTTCTCACACAGAAGCATTGACATTTGTGCAACATGGAAAAAGGTCAGCATTTTTCCACACTCTTCCAATATCACAGATACTTAGGGAGCAGATCTTCCCCTTAATGCCAGTGTGTCACTCCCAGTGCAGATGGCAGTGACTACAAGAAAAGAGGACTGTATGGAAGAGAACACATCTATAGCCTTCCAGGAAATCCCAGCTCGTACACGGAGGAAGCTGCTGCTATTGTATTGTTAAAAGTAACCAAATACACTGCAGGCTTTGAGTAACACACCCACTGGCAGCCAGCACTTGTGGGAAATCTGTGAGGGTGACAAGAACATAACAATGCTGGAAACCCATCAGAAACACAGGTTTACCTCTTGCATTTAAATGTGTGATGCCTCAAATAAGCTTCTTTAAAAAAAGTTCTAGTCCTTGAAAGAAAGGGCTTTTCCAAAGAGAATTCTGCCTCTTGCACAGAGGAATGGCTTTGCTGATGTTTAGGTGTTTCAGAAATATGGTTCAGACATCCCTGGCATTTCCTCCTGTCCCTGTGTGAGCAGCCTGTCTGCTATATCTCTATAACCAGCCTGTCCTCATCATCACTGCTCGTGTCATCGTACTCCACTCGCGTTTGCTTCCTCATCATCTCTAAACCTCTCTTTTTGTATGTCTTGGAAAGTGCTGCAGAGTAACTCTTGAACTCAGGGGATCTGAGAGAAATTGGGGGCTTTTTAAAGGTAGTAGTAGCTGTTCCATGTGGCCTTCCATAGGGATTGGGCTGCAGGTGGGATCCGTTCCTGTCTCTGCTTCCGTGGAGGTCCAGGAGATTTTGAGACACGTTTGCCCTCTCTGTGTATCCTCTGCTGGGTAACTGAGCCCTTGTGACCGACTCAGGAAGAGACTCTGCTTTTGATCCAAATAAACGTGAACATCCAGGCTGGGAACTGGGAGTTGGGTGTTCTTTGGGAGGTGAATTTGTGTCTTCTTCAGCTGGAGTTTTCTCCCTTCCCGAGGCCCGGATCACCGGGTCTAATGTACCAGATATTTGCCTCTCTGACTCTGCACTCAGTGTGTTTTCTTGGCTTGTCTCCAGATGTAAGGAAAGAGGACCAGGAGCCTCTGGGTCTGTGCTGCTGGGTTGGTCACCTGTGGCTGTGTTTGTAAAATCAGAAGGGTGAGACCCAAAGGAAGCTGCCGTTGAGTCACTCCGGAGGCTTGGCCGGGAATGCCCCGGCCCGGATGGCTGGAGCACGAGGGGCTGTGTCACCCAGCAGCAAATGGCCACATCCCTGCTGACCTGCTGCATGGAGGTGGGAGCTGGGGAGGGAAAGGAATGAGCTGTCACAGCTATTCCCAGGGGAGCCGGGATGTTCTGGACACAGACGTTTGTTCCCGTGTGTTCCCTGATTTGCCCAGAAATGTCCTGTAGAAATTAGGAGGGGGGGAAAAAATTGAGGTTTAAAATTTTCAATCCAGAGCAATTGATGCAAGTTTAGTTGTTCTTTTTGAAAAGCTAACATTAGTAAGTTTTCATTGTATTTTAACCCCCAGTAATACCTTTAACATATTTTTAAACATTTTAAACAAAATCTGTGCTACAAAGTAGTCTCAACTTGAACTTTAAACCAGCTGAATATAATTCACGTTTTAATTACCTTTTTTTTTTATTTTAATAGATATTAATACAGGAATTAAGGTACAATACCTACTTTTTTATCCGTTTTGTCTCTTTGTTTAACATGGTTTAGGTTTTCAGTATGGGAAGATATTCCTGAGTTATTCTTTCCTTCTTTTTTCCTTCTGCAAAGTGGTTTATCTGAGGTGGAATTTTGCTGGTGTAGGTAACTCTCTATCGAAAAGAGGTTGAAGAAACTTTTACTTTGATTTTTATTGCCCCACATGCTAGAACTTACTACATTTCTCATCGTAGCACTGAAGTAACATCAGTTTTTTTAAAAAAATATTCAAAATACTTACCTTGCACCTTCAGTTGAGGAGAATGGCACTTCTTATGCTTATTGAATTTGGGGGGCTGTGATGAACAGCCCTTTCTCAAAGCATCCAGTGCTCTGTTGGGAAAACAGGGCCTCTTGCTCAGCCGGTTCACTTTCAACTGGGAATATCCATGGATGTGCCTCCCTCTGTACCTGCAGTGCCAGAGGCATTGAAAGGGTAAACAAATATGGGAGATGTAAAACCTGCCAGAGTAATAACACCACTAACCATAACACCATAACATCACAGACACTAAAGTCTAACAGCAGTTTACCACTGTGAAAGAGATGTTTATGCCAACTCAAAAAAAAAAAATAATCAGGATTTTAGGGAAGAGACCCACAATTATTTTATTACTTTTTTTCCCCCCTCTGTTGGTTTTCTAAGAGAAAAGGATTAAGAAATAACAGATCCTTTTTCCTGTATCTGGAATTTTAAAACAATATACTTCATAAAGGCTTGAATCATACAGGAATCACCTGATGTTGTGTGGTTGTTGGCTTTTTTACTTTTCACTTCGTATGTGCCACCTATTCATCATCACTAAAGAACAGCATAAGTGTTTCAGTTATTTAGAAAACTCACACTGAATATTCCAGCTCTGCCTTGTTTTCTACTCTGGATAGATCTTTCAGTAACTCTGAGTGACTAAATCAGTAGAATGTCACCACACACAGAGCAAGATGTAAACCTAAAAGGACGTGGTAATTCTGGTATTTGGTGTATTAGACAATTACACTGAATTCATTGGTTACCAATTGGGCCAGTTAGCTACTAGTATGAATGATCTGAGCTTTCAGGATGCTGTACTTACCTGAATCCCTGTAATTATTTGATAGAGCCAAATAAATAAATTCTGAGGTCAGCAGGAAAAAAAAAAAAAAAAAAAAAACAAACACCACCCAAAAAACAAATCAGAAAAAAAGTCCTAGTGGAGTATGACTAGGCTGGATGACATAGCCCTGAGTCTTCTATTTTTGTTCTCATGCTCCTCAGTGCTGCTTGCTGAACTAGACACGGTGATTAAGTTACTGGCACTGATTTGTCCTCAAGGGAGTCACTCTGTCTGATTTTGGTCGTGAAATGGAATCAGAGGGATGTATGCACACAATATGTGTTTCTTATTGAAGCAATTCATCAGACATTCTGCTGCCCCACGCTCCTGAAAGATTAGAGGCTAAATCCACTGGTCTGAGCTCCCATTAGATACAGGGGAGCTTTGCTGATTGAGACAATGTGCCTTTGACAGTTTTATGCTCAAATTCTTCCTGCTTTTCATTTAAACCGAATGATCCTTTGAACTACAGATGGTTTTGTTAGTTTGTGTTAAACTTGATATTTATTCTTCTGCATTCTCCTGTGAATAGCAGTTCAGGAGCACTTCGTGCTCTGCTCTGAGCTGTAACCAGATTAAAAACGAAAGGATTTTGGTTCCCTTCGAGCAAAAGTAAATGCTGGCAAGTTTGACAGATAAGAATAATTTCTAAAGCATAGTGAGACTCAACTGACCAATCATCCTCTTTCTTTGGGATATGTCTGTTTGACTTAGAAAAGTCTGTTCCTGGTAATAAACAACATATTGGTATTTTTATGGTTCCTTTGGGGAACTGCTGCGGTGTGAGAATAGCTCTTTTGGAGAGATTTATTTTTTTCCCCCCAATTTTAACGTGGTTGAATTTTGGGGATGACTTTTTATTTTCTGTGGACTTTTTACACCCATTTCAGCAAAATCATGTCTATATCTAGCGAAGCTGCAAACCATATTTCTTACCATTTGGGGGTGACTTTAATCTTTTTCTGTTTGTGGCTCCTCTTGAGTTTATTTGTTGAGGGCTTTTCCTTTCTGCAAACTACAGTTTTCTTCTTTTGTTCTGAAATATTTTTGAAAGCACCACCAGGAGCTACTGAGCTTAACTGTTGAGAATATTGGGGAAAAATTAAGTAAATGAAAACTGTGAGTTACATTGACCAAGAGATTGGAAATCTGTGCTCTTTTTAAATAGCAGTGAACAACATAATAGTTTAGTAGCACAACTCTGAATTTTTCCCATTTTTTTCTGATCATTATATAAAATATACCCAAAAGGGAAAATAGTAGTTCATTCTTCTCACTAGCCAGCATTCTTACCAAAATGGTCAAGTGAAAGAAACTTAAATATTCACACAAAAGTGTACCTTTCCCATGCATCAAATGAATATAAGATTTATCTTCTAAAAATGTAAATTGTAAATTCTGTATCAACAAAATCCTGTAAATGACCATAAATACACTTCTGATAATTATTTCATTTTTCTAATAAGAGGGTGAGGATGGGCTGTCAGCCAATAACACCCTCTTGAGAAGGCAAATAGGATTATTAATATTACCTCCTGCATCTGTTGTCCTTTAGAAAAAGATGAAACCAGCGTTTTTAAACTTGTGTTTGTTAAGCCATATGCCACAGTCTTGTTAATATTTTTCATTTTGAAGATAGAGATGTCGTATTTGGACAGGCTGCATTCCCTGCTGGATCCCCTGTCACAGGAGTGCAGGGAGGAGTAGGCAGAGTCTGCATTCCCCTTCTGCTCCGAGGGCAGGGGGAGGCTCCTGCTTAAGCAGCACCAGGTTAGTCGGGGCTCAGCACTGAGGGAGGGGAAGGTGCCCTTTGTGGCTGACACTGTTAAACTGCCAGAGGAGCAGGTCCTGTTATTGTGGGGGAGCACTGGGAATTCTTTACAGTGAGTGGTGAGAGTGTGGCAATAAAAAGTGCCAAAAGAATGGCAAAGATAAGTGGAGCTGTCTGTCGAGCTCTGAGGATGCTGCAGCGTGTCCTGCACTGTTGGTGAAGCATCCTTGAGGGTGCACAGACTTCCCCCTCTGTCCCATCCCACGACTGTTGACTCTGCTCCCTTGCTAGAAGCTGATGTCTTTATCAAAGAGTCACTTCCTGAGCAAAGATGCTGTAAAACCTTTCTCTCATCTTTGATGTCAGCTGATATGAAAAAGCCACTTGTATACACAGAAGTAAAGCATATTTTCTTCTTTGGAGTCTGTGTAGAGCAAGTAGTTATGCTCATCCACTTCTCTTCTGTTTGCCTTTGATAATTCAATTTTTTTTTCTTCTGCTTGTTTTTCCAATCATCTCTCGCCGTATCCTGCTGCCTGAAGTTTGGGTTATAAAAGGTGTTATCTGCTGTGGTTAAGATATTTGTTGTTTCTGAGTTGACTGGTGAACAAAATCCTGGAGTTTTCCAGTTTGTGTGTACATTCCATCGAAGCTCTCCTGTGCCAACCTTTTGTCTCACTTCAAATTGTAAAGGGGACCAAACCCCGTCACTGGGATGAGAATGGAGGGATCCACTGCTGGAAGAGCAGGAAGGGGTGGTTAGGGTGTCTGTCTCAGATGTGCAAGGTGTAACCTGTTCAGATCTAGGCAAAAGTGACAAATTTGAGGCTCTCTTGGCCTGTGGCAATTTAAGGATATATTTTGGAGAAAAGGCATTTTGTTGTGGGGCTGGAGTTGAATGACCAGATTGCAGATGATGAATTTTAGAAGATACATCCACAACATTGTCATTGAAAAGTGGTACTTTTGCTTCTATTTTCACAAGACATGTTTTGTCGTCTTTATGTGTTGCATTGTGCAAGGCAAAAGAGTTGCAATCACTTCCCCTTAATTCAGGGCCTAAAAATCCCACCAGTGAAGCTTTTGAGATACCAGTTGAATTTGAAAGGAGGTCAACATCACTGTAATTGAGGGCTTTTGTGGGGAGTTTGATTGTTTTCATATATTCCACATTCTCAGTACCTCCAGTGGATTCATTAATTCCTGTGCCCAATTTTTGCTCTTGTGCTTTACTGGAGAATGTCACTGGAGCTGCTGAAAGACAGGGAGTGCCAGAGCAATGGGCTCTCTCTGCTTCACTTACTGCACTACTTTCGCTACCAGGACTAGGGCAGGACATTGAAATCATATTTTGTGTTGTCTTCTCCACTTCAAATTTCAGCTTTTTTCTTTCTGATGGTAAATTCTGGGATTTCCCTGCAGTCTCTCTGCTGTTGCAATGGACCCACAGGCCTTGTTGGCCAGTCTCCTTAGTCCTGCGATGGCCTCCATAATTGTGTGTGGTGCTTTTAGAATCTAATTCAAATGCACTGGATTCTTTCCCAGGGCTTGGGTTTTCCCAGTTGCTACTCTGTACTGGCAAGGAGTCATCATTTCTTCTGTGACAGCTGGGCTGACACTCAAGATTTTGAAGCCTGAGCTCACAACTGCTTGGAGCTCGCCCTGTGCTGCTGAGAGCTGTGCACTTCTCTCTGTCCCTGCCACTGGGGTCTTGGGAAGTTTTGCTCCTTACAGTCCGTGCACAGGCATTTGTGGAATGTGATGTCTCCATTAGGTAGGACACACTGTCTGCAGTTTCCTCAGAGGACACATTCTGCAGAACACGATTACCATCAGTACAGGTTCCTGATTTACCCGTGTTTGAAGCTGCTGTCACAAGGGAGGAATGACTGTCACTTACAGAGCTCCTGCCATCTCTTTCCTCAATAATTTCAGTGCTGCTGGCTGATTCCTTTGAGTCAGGAGTGAAGCTTGTAATACCTGTAATCTTATCCCCCCTTTGTTTCATTTTCTTGGCGTTTTGACTGCTTTTCATTTTTTGGTAGATTTTCTTAAATGTTTCATCTCCATACATTTGCCATTTTTCTTGAGAGAACATCTTTAACTTCCTTTGATTGTGTTTCTTATTTTTAGCACTGATTACTTCTCCAGCCCCAAGCTTTTTACTGCCTTGCAACTCCTCTGAAGGAGGAGGATGATCAACCACATTATTTAGCGGCAAATCATCCACGGCTGTTTGTCTGACTAGAGCTCGGGGATGGCTATTAGGGAAATCCACTGAATTTGCAGCAAGATTGTTGCTAGGCAGCAAACCAGCAGTGCCTGTGTTTACAGACTGCTTAGTAAGAGAAAGTGGTTTTGAGCAACCTGGTTTGTCCTGTGCCATCCTTGCTCCCTCCACGAACGGCAAGGAGTTGCTCCGAGTGACAGGCACAGTGTCAATGGTCGTGGAGAACTGGGTGGGAACTGAATGGAAAAACATTGGCTTGCATTTCTCCAGGGGTGCAAAGGTAGACTTTGCTGAACAAAGGGCAAGATTCTTTTTCCTATTTACATCACAAGTTCTGATATCAAAATGGAAAGAGTCTTTGTATGTGTAAGGCATTGGCAGGTCAATGCTTCCCTGTTTGGAAAGGACAGTTTTCCTGGGCCTGACATTGTCTAACTGGGTATCATCCACCACACTTTTGTTATGAGAAATAAGTTTTGAAATGTGTTCTTCCAGCCTCTTTTTCTCTAGCATGGAGGCTGCAGCTTTCTCAGCTGCCTCTGGCTTTGCACTGCTTCCGGAGGCACACCTGGGGCTGCTGAAGGCAGTTTCGCTTTCCAGCTCCGTGCTGTGCTCACAGAGGCTGTGCAAGGGGCTGGGTGATGCCATCTGTTGTTCTGTGCTGTCAGAGCGGGACAGATACCCCGAGTCAGTGCTCTCACACTTCTTCAGCTTGCAGTCCAATGGCTTGTAATCCCACTGCTTCTCCGAAGAGGTTGCTTGCTGCCTTTGCAGCTGAATATGCTTGTTGGCAGTTGGAGTTCTTTGTTCCTGCATCTTCTTCCTCTGACACGGACCGTTTGGCAAAGCTCCTGGAGATGATAAACTGCGAGGTTCTCTTTCAGGAACCCCTTGATTAGCCTTTGAACTGAAGGATTGATTCGTTGTTTCTTGATTTTCTGGAAAAACTGGTGAAGTGCTTGTTGCTGGCAGTGAAAGCTCGTGAAGTTTTTTAGTGTCTGGTCCAGCACTGGTCTCTGAACTTGGTTGTTTCATCTGTATCCCCTTGTCCTCACCGGTGCTGCTCAGTGGTTTGCTGCCTTGGGCTGAGGTGGTGCTCTCTGCTGATCTCCCATTTTGCTCTGATGCCCCACTGGTGTCAGAGTCTGAGGGCAGCCTGGTGTTGTTGACGTGTGTTTGAGTTCTCCTGTGTTTATACAAGTTGCTCTGAGTTTTAAATGCGATGCCACAGGTGGTGCACGGAAAGGGCCTCTCTCCTGTGTGGGAGCGAATGTGCTTCTCAAGGACACTTGGCTTCAGACAATCTCGTCCACAGTGTTTGCAGATATATTTCCCAGCTTTTTTGGATTTTCCTGGGCTTCCAATAGATGCATTTACACAAGAACTCGGTGGTGATAAAACTGGTAAAGTGCTGACTATGCTCAATGTTAGAGTTTGCCCAAGTTGTTTCTGAAAAACTGACTGAGGCCGATCTGGGCTTTCCGGAGGGACGAGTGGGTTGAGGATGAGGGGAATGCTGGTGCTGTCGAGATGGACACAGCTCCTGGTGGTCACTAACTGCCCGTGTGGCTGGAAGCATCCTGCCTGGACAGGCTGGTACAGCGGGATGGTGAGGGCTTTGAGGTACACGGGCTGGGACAGCGCCGGTTCCCGGGGAAGAGCAGTGCCCTGGCCGGGGTCTGAGGGGCCCTGCGAGGGCTGCACAGAGGAGGCTGGAACGGGGCAATCTGGGGGTGCAGCTGTGAAACCAGGTGCCTTCTGTGCCTTCTGTGCCTCCATGCCAAGGGCTCTCTGCCACGTGCTCAGGTACCTGTGAGGAGGGGAAACAGAGCAAGTAGGAATCTTCAGGTAGCAAATAAAATACAAACATTCAACTGCTGGACTAGGAAAGTCAGCGGTTAAGAATATCACAAATCTTACACACAAGCATTATACAGACAACAATTACTTCATTTTCCAATTAAATTGATTCATTTTTAATTTCTTATCTAGGAATTAAAGTGTAAAGAACATTTAACACTGCATTTAAAACCACTCTTACGATCTATGATAGATACCCAAAGCATTAGAAATAAACCTGAGTTTCAGATTTGCAAATGGAGTCTCTCAGCACACCAGAAATAATACAATTTTAATTTTCTGGAACCATATTCTCATTATATATGTGTATCATGGTTTTATATTTAATTAACATTAATAATTGTTAATATAGAAACACGGGACAATGGAGGTTAGAGGGGACCTCAGGAGGTCTCTAGTCCAAAGACCTGCTCAGAGCAGAGTCAGCACTGAGGTCAGATGAGATTGTCAGGGTGTTACCCTGTCTGCTTTTGAGATCCTCTGAGGATAAAAACTGCACAGGTTCTTTGGGCAACTGTTCCAAACACAGGACAGTAAACATGGCTTCATATTAATCTGTGTTTACCCAAATTTAAGGGGGCTAAAGCCAAACATACTGCAGCAAGTGGTGTAAAATGGAAATATGTGAACAAAAGTAAACTGATGTCTTGTTTTACAAGTGAGATTTACATAAATATGTGCAAAGTAGAAAAGATGGTATCATAGGAAAATAGTGGGATAAATTAAAGCTGGCTTTTGTGTAGCCCAAATTCATTTTATCTAATAAATGGAGATATTATGGTATGCTGCTTATTTTTAGATGCTTTTAATGCCAGATGAAAACATCTTCTAGACACAGTTTTTGAAAAAAGTGAGCCTATTCTTATGAAATCTGTCCAAATATGTGCAGGGTTGGTGCTGGTCCAGACTAGTTCTTATTTCAACAAAAATTTGTATTGTCTTTTTTCTTTCATTAGCAACAAAGGAGTAAACTATCAAAATAATCAAGTTGAAAATTATCTTTGGAGGAGCTAATAGGGGCATGAGCATAACCCCTTGTAATTACAGTCAGGGTGAAAATCAGGTGATCTGTGAATGTTTATTTCTTACTCAGCTTTACTCACAGCTCTGTATCAATTTACTGCCATGAATAATGGGCTGTTCTTGTGCAAATAGTCATTAAAAAAAAAAATTTGGAATAACATAATTGGTGGCTAAATTTGAAATCTGCAATTTGTTGCTTTACTGCACAAGCTGTAGTGACGTTTCTGTAACTTCCTAGGATCATTTTAATAGGTAATCATTGCTGAGAAACAGTAAAAGGATTACTTAAAAACACTGTTTGAAATTTGTACTGGTTCCATCCCAGAAAGCAACCTGTAAAATGAACTGATGTGTGCACAGCATTGTTAGATTTTTCCCTTTCTCCTTTCCCATGAATGTTATAAACCAAGTTCACTTATCACACATGGACTTTTCTTGTCCACTTTCAGAGATTTCTACATGGAATAATCACTTAAGTGGCTTTTTGCTATAGGTAATGATTATATTGATGGAAGAATGTTAAAAGAATATGGCTTGTTAAAGGAATTAAGTTATTATCCATATTGTGTAGTGTGGTGAACACTGCAGGAAAAAAGTGGATTTCTCTGATTTGCAAAGTGATGTTATCAACATTTCAAGTCCATTTAAGGTTGTTCTTAAGTTATACAGGCACTTTTAAATTTTAACACAGCATACAATGAAAACAGGAGCAAACAATAAGACATGAGCCCATGATACTCACAAACTAAGCATGCAGTAGTTTTTCCAAAGATGTGGGGAAAAAAGAAGTTGAGGGAAAAAAATACACTGCAGAGTCCAGACTCCAAGAAGTGAAGCCTAAATACCCTGCAGCCAGAACATCCAACAAGTACCACACCAGATGAAACAAGTCACAGTGGTTGTGCTCCCCTCCTTCCCCTGGAGAGAAGTGTGGAAATACATTTCTACATATTTTACATTTCCTCCCAGTCAGCTCCAGTGTCACAAACTACTTCTCTCCCTGAATATCCCCATGGGCACACAGAGCTGATGGGCCCTTCAAGGCCAGCCTGAGTCAGCAGGACTCACCATGGCCAGATGTTTTTCATATGAATCCTGTGGTTCCCAAATACCAGAGACTCTCTGTAATTTCACTTATTAAGTTTCTGGGGCCAAAAATTCAGTGTAATTCTGAGAATCATTTCAGTGCTCTGCAATGGTCCACAAAGAAAATACCTAAGTGGTGGCAGAAAATTTAAAGGAAAGTTTTAAACAATGCTAAACAAGTAAAGTAATGGTGACACACAAGGTCATTACTGTTAAGAATGTAATAACACGTTTCTACCAGCTGTGGTAGTTTCCTGCTTTTCACAGCAAACAAACAGACTTTCTTCCTAAGTGAAACTGCCCTGACTTGTATTCTACTGGGGCAAATACGATCAGACTTTTCACATCTGTTGTTTATATACCAAAAAAAAGCCACTGTATTTCTCTATACATTGACAGAAATAGCTCATCTCAAACTAATTCTGCCCCAAGGCTGATGCTGCGTAGTCCTTGCCTAAAGTAGAAAAACTTCCTTTGTTGATTATCCCCTGAGCTCTGTTACTGAGCATTCACCTCGTGTTCCCACCTGTTTGCAGCTTATGGCATTGAACTACCAGCATAAGAACTTGATCTTAACTAGATAAGGAAAAATAAACAGAACTAAATGCAGGATTTGGCCAGTCCAAAATTATCTAAATTGATTTCCTAAGCTATCAAAACTGGTCACTAAAATTCCATTTAAATACAATTATTTTGTTCCTAGTTTGAATTCTAGCTTCAGGTACACAGCATAGATAGTCCTGTGGAACACTGAAAAGTCAAGAAGTGGAAGAGTTTCAGATAAAAATTCATTGTATCAGAAAATGTCTTACTCACTTTATAAGTATAAAGTATTTTAACAGGAAAAGGTGGTATAAAAAACTCATTTTAAATCCAGCGTGTTCCTTTTTTATAGAATCTTTCTTGAGTTCCAAATACATTTTATAAAACTTGTTTCATTTTGTCAGCACTGTTATAGTAATCTTGGACTACACAAGTGAAAGATTTTTGTCACATATAAGTGCTCTGTCAGCTGCCCTTCATTATTAATTAAATCAATAAATAAACATGTAATTACTCATTTCCAGCACTTCCATATAATTTTTTTTTTTGACACAACATTGAGAAGAGCATCAGTCCCTAAGCAGATGCAAAGCTCAGTTGCTCAGTCCCCACCTTGGTCCACAGGTATAACCTGGAGACATGACAGAGGTTATTTTTGTAACCCCACAGAAGCAGCTTTTCAACACTCTGAACATACACAATATACTCAGTTATACTACAAGTCTTTGCCTTTCTAAAAAGCTTTAGGTGATCCTTACCTTAAATAAACCAGAGAGCAAACAGAAGTGGAATCCTCTTTAGTCTGGAAATAATTTTAGCTCACGTACCTTTGACTGAGCCAGGCATGTCAGCAAAAAAGCCTCATTTCTGTCAATACTTGATGCAAGCAGAGAGAAACGAGGACAAAGACTTGAAACAGATTAGAAGTAGGAAGTTGGGTGGTTTTCTTTTTTTTTTTTCTACATTGGTGTCACAGTGACAACCTTCTGAAAACAGGAAGAGCTGAAACAGGAGAAAATGAAGTGACATTTCAATCTCTCCATATCCTTTATCACTCTCTATGTAGGAACCTCTACACAGAATCTTCACAAAATGGGGATTTTGTGCACTGCATTCAGTTGTACCATTCCATGAAATACCCTGACACAATGGTAGGTTTTTTTCTTTATACCCCTAAAGGTAATTTGCTTGTAACGAGGTGGGAAAGTGCCTCAGGAATGTTAGCAGTGTTTAGGTCATGCTCAACAAACCTCCCTAAATTTGTGGAAACTGCAGGGAAAACAGGATAGGGGACAGTCAACAGCAGTGAAAAGATCATTTTAAAAGGTTAGATTTTGTTTGAGGGTTGAGTTCATGAAGAGTCCTCAGGTAACACAGTTCAGCAGCACTGAGGGGTCCTGGGAAGGGGCAGCTCTTCTTCATCCAAACACTCGTTTAAATTATGGACTGGGATGGCTATGCCCTCCACTGCTGTGAGACTGAGTGAATCCCCAAGTGGAATATAAATTCTCAATAATGTTACCAAATTGGTATATCCAGCCTGTAAAATTTCCTTAAGAACATCATATTTTGGAAGACGTAGCTTTTAATCTTCCTGCAATGAGCATCTGCCCAGTTCAGACACTGCAGCCTGTCCCTTGTAAACTGGATAGTGATGAAACTGTAAAGTTCTGATTGTCCAATATCCACTTCAGTGCAAGCTCTTTCTTTTATTAATTCTGGTGAGAGACTAATGCTGGAGGCCCCAGTGGATCTTCATTCCACACAGCTTTATTGATCCTGGAGAGTTTTTCCTGTTGTTTGGATTGCTTTCCATTTGTTTCTGGAGCCCTGATTTAGTAGGCCTCTAGTTTTGGAGGTGGAGAAATATTTCTGTCTTGTTCTTCCTATCTTTCTTGCCTATCATCTAGTTATTCAGGGGGCAGAAAAGCTTTTAACAAGGCCTGGTATTGTTGCTCAAAATCCTTCTTGTTTCTACCATAGCCTGAAATGCTCCCAGTAATTGGTAATGGCACTGCAAATGCTTAAAATCAGTGAATCTAGAAAATACTTGACATTCTGAACTGTTTTACAATGACTCATGCTTCTGCTCTACAGACTGTCTGTCCAGATGGAGAGAACTACATGCAGCAACTAGTTTCAGCTCTGCTGGGAGATACTTTCCTAAAGGAATGTGTTCTCACCTCTGAGTGAGATCTTCTGGAGGATTACTGCATGCTACAGTCAACAAACCAACGGGGAAAAAGATGCACATCTTATAATAGAACACTGGCATGAATCAAATCAGACAAACAGATGATTCTGGGCATTTTACATAACCAGTCAAAATTAGTTTCTCTTCAGTTTGGTCACATATCTGCAGCCCATTATATTTTAATCCACTTTGAGACTGACTATTATTAAGTTAAGATGAATTTACTTAAAAGGGAGACTTGTTTTAAACAGTACTAATTATTCCAGAAGTATGCTGGAACTAGGAACAAATTGAAAACGTGTAAGCTTTCAAAATTCATTATTTAGGCCACTCAGTAACATTCTGTATGCTAAAGCTGCAAACTTCTTATCCTGAGATGCTTGAAGAGGCAATAATCAATTAAAGCAAGTTACAACTGAAGCAAGTGCCTGTGTGGATATTTGCCACTATCACACAGGTTTCAGGGCTTAGCAGAACCTTTTGAAGCTTGATCTAAAATCTCTAAATCTTGAATAAGTGACTCTGGAATCAGGCTGGCTCCACAGCATCCTGTGATTCTTCCCATTTATATGGATGAACAGGTTGCTCTAATGGCTAGAAGGAATTTGACCTGTGCACATAATACAGAGGACCAGTATTACACTGCATTAACTATGTTTGGAATGAAGTTAAATTCTTAATCTATCTATTTTTGTGTGTCACTTCCTAAGATGGAATCTCTGTGCAAGATTACTTATACTCATTTAAGTTCAAAACACTGTCCTGCTCAGAGAAACTTCTCAGTTGTCTCAGTGTACAGCAAAACATCTATTTTAACTGTGTATAAAGATCAGCCATGGCCAGGTACTGCCCAGGAGGGAGTATGTGGGGCTACACTTTGCTCTCATTTCATGTCTAAGCAGGACCTGGGGAGATAAACCCACATCCCATTGCTATGCATTTCTGGGTCCCAGGTATCTGTGGAAAAGGCACCGTCCCAGGTGTTCCAATCCCTGCAAAGGTACAGAGTTCTGTCAGAGGGGTGCTCAAGTGAAAGCAGCAATAAGCAGCTTCCTGTGCTAATGAGAGGATAAGATTTCGAAGATCCTACGTGTTTTAAAGAACTTTTCAAACTGAAACTAAAGCATCTTTTAGGATTGTTAATTACTCATTTTTCTTCTGAGGACAGTGATGCTGGGACCAGCACACAGTATCTTTCTGTCAGCAGAAGACACAGAACTGGGATTTGCATTCCCCCCACTGCCGGCTGGCACAACGTGCCGGTGTTTGTGAACTCCCTTGGCTGACTAGACAAAACTTCTACTTAAATATTAGTGTCATAACGTAATAGTGAACCACAGGGTCTGAAATAAATGTTGTGCAGGTACTTTAAGCACCCCTTCTCTGATGGAAACAGAGTGTTTGTGAGTGTATCCCAATTCTGGCACTTTCTAGTTCTCAGTTCAAACAAGCCAAATGGAACCGATACCTTTCCTGATTAGCCCAGAAATCACCGTTCATCTTGGTTTATTTAAAACCTGTTTCTGCCCTTGCTCTTTTCTCAGTTTGACTTCATATCTTGAAATGTCTCATAACAGAAGTACTGACTTCACCTTTTCACTTGTTCTTATGGGATGTGTCTGATCTCACAACACTGCCAGTTCCACCTGCAGCCTGCTGGGACCTTTGAACAAAGTTGGGAGCCTCAGTTCCCTGCAGAATTGGGCTGGAAATGTGTAATTCCCTCATCTTCTCAAACCTTTGTAGTCTTTCAGTGGTCACATTTCAGATTCTGACTTTGGGAAATCTTACTGGTTAGTAAGAAGTTCGTTGTTCTGAAGTTTTGCCTTGTGTGTTATAAAAGTATAAAGCAACTATAAAACCTGCTGCCTGAACTTTGAAATTCTTGTACCATAACCTGAGGACAAATATTTTTGACACCAAACTTCCACAGTTGTGTAATATCAGCAAAACTGGCAGGGTTTTTTAACTATTATTTTTGTAAACACTGTACCAGAATACAATATTAAAACCTTTCAAGAAGAATAGGATCTGTAATAACTTCTCTTCATCCTAAAATAACAACTGGTTTGAACATTATTATACAGTTTTCCATACTTTTTTATTCTCCTTTTCTTGAATGTCCATAAATGAAAACCTTCAAAAGGCTTAAATTAGTAAGAACATTGTAACCTAAAATATATTTTAGTGTGGAAGTAAACATTGCATTGGCTTTTTTGATCTCTTCATGCAATTTATATCAGAGAATATTTCCTATTCTACTTCTTATGCAACTACTTTTCTCAGCTCTAGTCATAAGAAAATCTTTCTAGTTTATTATATGTCTTTATTTTACATTTACACCACTTATTTCTAAAAAGAAACATATCTAAAACATCTGTTGGTTTTGTAACACTGTCGGTGGCTTCACAATGAGGAAAAAAGTAAGATTTTTAGTGTTTGAAAACCTCCAAGGATTTTGATTGTTTCATCCTTTCATCAAATTTGCTCCTGTGCATTTCCCACGTTAGGAAAGAGTTAACAACCTCCAGCCAGCAGACTGCAATCAACAGGTTGTTCTAACAGAAAAATAATAACCCTAATACATCTTTTAAAGTTTAGGAGGTTGGACTAAATGATGAAAAAATACCAATTAAAGCCCTCTTAAAAGCTGAAGTGGGGCCAGAACTGAAATGCTTTGTGTTTTAGGAAAAAATCTTTCTCGTTGCTAAGTGAAAGAACCATCACATTAAAAAAATTAGAACTTCAAAATTTCTGCCTTACCATCTCGAATTTAATTATCTGCCCACATAAAACGAGAACGAAACACTTGCTAACCTTTAGGTGGCCAATTCACAGGCAGGTGGAGAGGTTCAGGTCCCTGGAATAGCGTTGAAACAAAAGAAGCATCCTGTTTTTCTTTTTTCAGTGTCTCTCTCTTCTCTTTTTTTTTTTTTTTTTTTTTTTTTTGGAGCGTTTGAAAACTGAAAGGTGGGTGGTGGGGTGTGTGCAAAGAGAGGAGGGGGTGAAGTCAGCCCACGCTGGTGTAGGAAGAGTTTTAATGGCCGATGCTGGTAATATGGTTTGCCTGCTACAGTGTCTGCACTACTGCAGCTCTGTGTGTGGGCGTAAAGAAATGACACGACTGGGTTTCAAACCATTACACTGAAGATTTGCAAACAGTTAAAAAAAAAAAAAAACACACACACAACCCCATCAGGCACAAATGAAAAATTATCGCTTTTTGCCTTTTATTTTTTTCCTAAGGTTTGTTTGTTGCTTTTTTTTTTTTTTAACTTAGGCAGGCAAGTTTCTTCTTCATCCTCTAAATTAAAAAAAAAATAATAATAGGTAAATTAAGTGTTTAGGAAGGTTTTTAGATTTTACATAGTGTGAACATTTTGTTATGGGTTTTGCTGCTGTTTTTAAATTAACCTACAAGAGCTTGTATTCCAGAAGGCTGTCCAGATTTCCACGGTAAAAGTCTTCAGAGCACACCTGTATTTCTGCCTTTGGACGTGCTAAATAGGTACCCAGATCTTGGGAGCACCAAGTAGCACTATGGGATAGACAGAGCAGCCATTCCACAACTGGCCAGGTAGGAAAAATGAGGCCAGGACTATTTCCTTGAATATTCCACAAAACACAGAAAAGAAAACATGCTGGCACCCACTTTTGTTCAGTAGTCCAGCAATGCCTCAGGTTTACTCACCCAAATTGGGCAGAAAACAGACTTGAATGTTTGTTGTAAGTACTGGAGACCAACAGGAGTGAGACAAAGGGGATGTTCTCTGTAACATCGGGGGGAAGGAGAGGAAAGTGCTGTTTAAGCTGATACGAAATTGCTGACACAAGAGACTGAATATAAACAGTTACAGGCACACTGTTGTTGGGAGGGACAGGTGGAAGGTTTTTGTCAGACAAACAAGAACACTTCTCAAGCAGATTTTTTACCACAAAGAGTGAATGAGAGAAAAAACAGTTTTAGAAAGGAGCTTGAAAACTCCAAGGAGCCTTTATGCCTTGGCTGCTCCATGGTAGTCAGGGACTAACACTTGTTAAATATATATCTTCATGTACCTTGAGAGAAGACAACCAGCTTGAAAATCATGTGCTTGGACAGAAGGCTTGTGCATTCTGGAGTGGAAAGGTTTGGCTGTCTATTTTTTCAAATATTCAAAGGATCCCCAAATCACTCAGGATTTCTATTACCTTTGACGTTGTGCTGACAATCAAAAGCAGGGAAACACAGGCAAAGAGGGTGGGAAAGAGGAGACACTTTGTGATGCCCACATTGCTGTTTAGTGCAGGGTATCCCTGGCAGTTCTCAGCTCATCTCCTGCCCAGAGGGTGAAGCAGGGAGAGTTCCCAGGGCTGAGGACCCAGAAGTGGATGCCAAACCAGCACAATTTAGTGTGTGAGTGAAAACAGCAAGATTGGACTTGAGGACTTCAGACTACTAATCCTGAACTTTAACTAAGACTGATAAAGGGCTTGAGCAGTGAATCACCCAACAGTGAATGAAAAACGACCTTCAGTTCTGTACCTGGTAAAACTCTCAGAGATATTGCCACTAACACACAGCACTAAGCCTTGGTACCAAGGGGGTCTGGCTACTGGCCACAGTAGAAGCTTGAATTCTTGTTTCATGTACACACTAACAGCTGGGGTCAGCTCCAGGAATATTTTACTGGCGAAATGTCTGTGGCCTCAGCTGATACAGAAAAGTGAATGTTTGGAGAGACAAGAAATGTGGCTCCCAGCAGGGCTCCATTCATGCAGACCGAGTGCCATTGTGCAGCCTGATGAGGATTGCAAACTGGAATTGCTTAAATCAATTCAGTGAAGTTTAGTAACAAAATACACACCCTGAAGCAGTAACTCTGAAAGGTTAATGTGACATGAACAACTATGTATCCTGACCCTGTAGATGGTGTATTTCCAAGTCACCATTTCTGAATGTCTAAATGCACCTAATCCTCCCCTGAGGACTGCTCTCCATGAAGAACCATTATGAAATATTGCTATTGGTTATCATAAATGGCAATATTTCCCTTATAGACATGAACTCTGAATGTAGAGAAATCATGGTTGCCTTCACAACTTTCACTTGACCAAAGGCACATTTCCACCATTAACATGACTTTTTTTTTTTCACAAAGATCACAGCTTTGTAAATTCACAGAATCTCTTAAAGCAATTATTAAAAGTCTGGGGAAAAAAGTAAGTATAAAAAAATTCAAAGCATTCCAGGAAACAGGACAGCCAACTACTACTCTCATATCAATAATGCAGAACACCTAGTAGGATTCATCTGGCACTTCTGTCTTGTTGAGCCAGTAAAAACCACCACCCAGAGAGGACAGTAACCCTCACAAACTGGTCAGGCCATACAGGAAAAAGAAGTCCAAGAGAAAAAAACTTAAAAATGTGCTTGAACAGCAAAAGGGAGAGATGTAGCTTCATTAGAAGCAAACACGAGTCTACTTGCCAAAGAAAAGCCAGTTCAAGGAAAACTAAAACAGAAGACAAAGTAATGGATCCCAGAGGGAAAAGACCCCAGGGCTGCTGAGAAAATGCAAAGGCAGTCACAGCACTGAAAAGGTTCAGCTGGGTGCACACACAACTCAGTGTTTCACTGAGAATGGAATGTCTCCTTTAAAGTGCTTGGGTTCCTTTCACAGCCCAGCAGCAGAGCTGGACACACACCCAGAGGAGAAAAGAAAAAAGAAAACAAAAAATCCAGCCTCAAACCACCTTCCACTAAAAACCCACAAATCTTTTTTTCCAGGTTTAGATTTAATGTGTTTTAGGTGAGGCTCTAAATGCTGAATCCTCATACAGTTTGATGTGGGGGTTATTTGGTTTAGATTTTTAGTATTAGTTCACCATAAAAAGGTATAGTGAAGGACTGTTTCATGAATTAATTTATGAGGACAGTCTACAATCCAAGAAAAAACTTGGACATCAGAGAGAAAAGGCAGATGTGTGAGTCCAGCTTTGTTTCTAAAGCATCAGATGATTGGGTGGGAATGAAGATCTCCAATTACTCCTCTTTGCTCAAATCATCCTTTTCCTGGCAGTTGAAAGGTTAAAAAGTGGAGGATGTTACGGTGCCTCTTCTACAAAACAGATGTTTTGCAGGAGAAATACGAAGGGTCTTTCCAGGTCTTATAGATTGCTGATTAATTAGCAGTAATTTCTCTTGGATTAATGATTAATTTTCAGGCATATCACATCTTAAATATGAGTAATTACAATTATGACACACTTAGAAGCAATGGAGCTGTCAGAGAAACAGTTGCTTCAACTCAAAAAGGCAGGAAGGTTTGCTGGTTTGTACGTGCACAAACTATAGACATATTAATTTTTCCATCTGTTTCTGACTTGTCATAGAAAAACACATAACCAGAACTACTGACAGTAGTCAGAAATGTTCTGAAAACCCCCAACTACACTAACTTAAATGTGTTTTACAGAAAAGAGAATAGAATTTGACAGTCATTGATCATTTGAACCAACTTTCAGATCAGTGTCAAAACCAGTAAAAGGAAGCATCAGTAACTATAAATATAGAAACAGAGCATTCCCCTCACCATGACCCAGGCCAACAGAGTCACAGGTAGACTGTCCCAGTCCACAGTCTGCTCCATTCAGCCAACTCAGCTATTTTGATTTTTAATTTTCCCTGTAAGTTTTCATGTAGTTGTGTCTTTTCTCAACATGTTGTCAAGGAAACCCTACATTCCTGTAGCTTAGAATCCAGCTCTTTATTGCTGTAGACACAAAATAATTTAGGGGTTTGAACCAATTGATACACTTGCCTTCCCACTATGAAGGGATCTTCACTTGTACTGTAAACTGGATAGAGTTAAAGGGAGACCTTTTTTTAAAGTTCAGTTCTTCCGAAATGCCTATGGGAAATTTGCCAATTAATTCTCCTATTTATTAATTTTATTAATGATTTTACATGTCAATATTCTGTTAGGCTATATGCTATCCACTGGAAAGCAACCCTGTAATCTGACTGGTGTCTTCTCGTTTACCTACAATTCCTCTCTTGTTTTATTATCTTTGAACAGTGTTGAGTTCCTCTGACAAACCATATTTTGGGATTTTGTGAGAGCTGCCAGCTAAATTTCAGGTGCTACTAATTAAGTTGCAGTTGCACACTCCTTGTATCTGTGTCATAATTTTACCTGACACTTAGGCAGGTTTTCACTGGGAGAAGGGGTACTATGTATAAATCTATACATGTACACAGAATTTATGATGCACTCCAGAATTTATGATGCTGCCCTTCAACCTCTGGGTGTGCAGTGGTGGTGTCTGCCCTGCCCATGCTGAGCTTCCTGTGCAGCACATGAGTCAAACTCACACTGCAAAGCACCAGTCTCAGATTTGGGACCAATCATTTACCTCTTGCCTGATGTCTGAGTGTTCTGTACAACACTCACCTGCTCCAGGCACAGCCCAGAAGGGTTCTGCTTCTTATCACAGGCTTTAAAATGCCATTTCAATTGTTACCCTCACAGAGACAATCAGTGGGACACACAGAATGCCTCGTGCATGGATAAAGGTGGGAAATGGGAAGGAGCACTTGTAGCTTCCTGGCAGAGTGAAGGCTGTCATTGCACTGGACTTGTATTTCAGTTGTGTGTGTCATGGTAAGAGGTATTTCTGTCCCTCTCCCCTTCGGGTTTCATGGAGCTTTCCTTTTATCTGTCGTCAAGGAAACACCAGGGTTTTTTCCCCCTTGCTCATTAATGTCTGCATTTTTGTTTCCATAGCTACAAAGGAACCTTAGTGTTTTAAAATAGCAGTAATTGGATTACCATGAGTTTTTGTAATTTATTGACACCATTAATGGCTCTGATTTTCAAAAGCAGACACCGAAATTATATCAGCAGTTTTTCAGCTATTAACATGTGTTATCTCCTTGTCCTGAAATTCTGGGTACATGCTAAGAAAAGTCTCCAGCATCCAGACACTCACTGCACCCAGACTCAGGCTCCAGACGTGGTGCTCTGAAATTACTGAAAATACTCTGCTTTTTAGTTGTATTTGGTTTAATTTCTGATGGTCCCCTGCAAAGAAGTGCACAAGTTCTTTGTGCACAAGTGAATCTGCTCAGTGTCAAGCCCAATATCTAACATATTACAGATCCTTTGTAAATTTGACCCCAGTAGGATAATCTGGGAGAATTTTTACAGCCAAATACCTGGCCAAGTCAGGATACAGGAATATGGAAAAGCACAAAGAATTGAGAGCACCAGTGTTGCTAAAACTGGTATTACTTAACAGGGACATAATTCATGTTTTCTTAAGACAAAAAGTGACTGATCTGCATGTCTGTCTGTGGCTGTGTGGACACTCCTACCACACTGAAATTGTTCCTATGCCATATTCTAACACTCCTGATTTACTTGTTACCATTTACTTGCCTATTTGAAGTGCTTACAAAGCACCATAAGTGCATGTTCTATACCCTCACCCTTTCTTTCCATCACCTCCAGTCCCTCCTGCCCTCAGCCTCAGTAGAGGACAGAACTGAACTCACTGTATGAACATCCCACCAGTGCCACCACTCTGAGCCCCAGCCAGGAGACACACACCAGTCCCACAGTGTAACTTGATTAAAATTAGCCAACAGTTTAAGAAGTTGTAAGAGGAGGACAGACAGAATGACTGGATACCACCTATTTTATTTTTTTTTTAGGAAAAAAAAAGCTAAAGAGAGTCACCAACCCAAAATGTTTACAATGTAGGTATAAGAAAAGGGTGACAAGTGGCTAAACACAGATAAGTGTGAAAAGGAAGCCTCTTAAATCTATAATATTAGTTCCTATTTTTCATACTGGATTTCTATGCATCCTTGAGGCTCAGACATTCCATTGCCATAGAAACAGTATCCTGTGTCTCTGAGGACCATCCTGTAGATGCTGTTATGGAAACAGTCATCTCAACAGCTCTCCTCATAGTATAGATTTCAGTGATTGTGTTTGTAAAGATCCATTGCTAAACTATCCTTTCAGGGTTCATTTTAATAAAAACTAGGTCTCTGAAGTATTGAGCAATTTAATAAACTCCTCAAGGCTGCTCCAAATTAAAAATACAGCAATGGAACAAAATGTATAACAAAATTACAGGGCCCTTTCAATAATTACCAACCTTTCCAAATCTCTGTTATTAGCAAAGATTTGAGGGACAAGATGGTCTGTCCTCCCCAACAGTCATTAGTAAAACTACTTCAGGAAAGCAAATTTTCAAGTTGTGTTCTGTGCAAGGACCCCTTCACACACCCATCCTTATGTGCTTGCATGGGAATGAAATTCAATATGTAAGAAAGTGCAGTGAGAAAATGTGGCTCAGTTGACTGAACTGGGAACTGTGAATTCTTAAATCAAGGTGAAACCATTCCCTTGTCTCAGAAAAGCCATCTAAGTCAGATTTTGAAAAAGATAACATGTGAGTTGGAAGCTCAACTCCCACTAATTTTTTCCTGGGAATTGAGTCCTTAGCTGATCCTAGAGCTTTGAGAAAATCTCCTCAACATTTTCATGTTTGTAACGTCTGAGACACTACTACTTACGTATTTCATACTTCCTTATTTCACTAGACTACTGTGGGCATGAGGAATTTTTATTTCCTTGAATAAAGCCATCAAAGAATCTGAGACACAATTATAAGGTGTTATTTGAGTTAGTGGTCATTCATCACTTAATGTGTCAGATGTAAATAGCTTCCTGCCTAATTATATAGATTCTGCTATTTAGTTACTGCACCTTTAGACTGTAAATTCACATTTTTTATCTTTATCTTGGCTTTTTAAAAATCAAATTCATCCACACCAAGAAGATCCTTTCCAACCCAAACCATTCTAAGAAGGTTATATCCTATTCTTTATTCCTACACAAAATACTAGTTATTGTGGCTTGTGAAGGAAACATTTCCTAGCAGTGAATATCTGAATATCTCTGACTAGAGATAACATTTTTCCTAACATTTCCTTTAATAGTTTAGAGTCTATAAGCTTTGTTGTTTGAGACATGTGTCATGATTGCCAAGGAGTTTGTTCTCCAGATTGTTACATGTAAAGATTCCATCTTCCCAGGGCTGGTATTCCCTTAAGTCTCTGTGAACTGTCACAGCTCTCGGTGCTTTCTCATATTATTTCTGAAGACAGATTAAATTGAAGTGCTCATTTTAACTAACAAAGCTGACAGGTATAATCCCATTTTGTTCATCTTCCAGAAATTCCGAGTGTTTTAGCAAGGTTAGCAGTTGTTCTCCTTCTCTTCATTTATAGCCATGATTTTCAGAAAACAGAATATCTTTTTTTTTTCTTTTGGTTTAGTATTTCAGTTCTTGGAATGCATGCCTGTGCTGAATAGATTCTCTAAGAGGCAACAAAAAAATACACTAATTAAAAAACAGATGACAAACCATACTCTTAATATAGGCATTTAAAAAAAGCCTACAAGCAGATGAGGTAGGAATTACTTTTTGGAAAAGAATCTTTTCTAAGTTAGCATAGAAGAGATTCAACACCTGAGGTTGGCCTAAACCCTAATTCTGCAGACTTTTTTTCATGGTTTTGATCCTCACTATCAGATGGATAATTATTGAACCAAAAAGAATATTCACCATCACTTTTCTAAATAAGGGTCTTTCTTACAGGTAGTTGTAGTTAACTTTTGTTTAAATCTGTGCAGATTCCTTGTAGGAGTGTTCAGATGGTTTTGAAAGTACTCCTAATTTTATCAGCAGGGATTAAGATATATATATATAGATAGATATATATACATATATATATATGACACTCTGAAACACACATTTACAAAAGGAACAAACATTAATTGTGGGGTAACCAAAGTAAATAAGTTTTAGTTGCTTCTGATACTGGGCTGTCTCCAAGTTCTGTGTTTGGTGAAGCTTTGTGGAGGCTTTTTATTAATATCAGAGTTTCACTCAGAGCTCTCCTTGCTCATGCTCTGGCAGAGCAGAGGCCGTGTGAGTCCATGTGCTCAGGGAGTGCTCAGCTGGTCACACACTATTTGTTTTTTCTGTTCCTATGCTACTCATACCACTGGAGATTCGGGAGCCCCGGACTTAGAATGCGGATCTTGATTAAAAAGAAGAGCTGCTGTAGATTCTGTGCTCTTCATCTTACCTTTTTATAGACCTTGGGGTTTAATAATTACTGCTTTACAGTATTTTATGTATTGCAGAGAGTTGCTGAATGCTCAGAATTTGTCACCGGTAGAAGGTGTGTATAAAACCTCCTCATTTCTGAGCAGGAAAACCATACATTGACACTAAGAAGCTCAAGCTCCAATTTTACCATCTTATTAATCATGAACCTGATGGATATCCTATTGATTCAGTGTGGTGGAACTGATACAAATATTACTTGCTAGTGCAGAAACTTGGAAGTGGTTCTTAAATAACTCAATTTAGAGAAAAAATAAATTGAGGCATCTGGTAAGAAAGTGCTTTAATGTCCAATGTGCAAGACCTAGGTATGGCAAATTGCATTTTAAATGGTTGCTTTGTGAGAAGACTACTCGTTGTTAAAACTACATTTACAAATATTTATTCCTTTATGAAATATTTTAAATTTAAGTTTGTGGCTGTTAACATTTTGGACTCTACAAGCATATGTACATCCTCAGGAGATGGATGGCATTAATCCAAGTTGGCTTAATCATACTGTGATGGGTGTGAGGCTTTCTCAGTGCTTGGAATTTAATTTTTTTTTCATTTATACATGTTGTTTATTCCTTTAATTATTGCTGAAACACTAAGATGCATACAGCTTTGTTTCAGCATCACATAAGTATAGGCAGTATGATGATGGCAAAGCTTTTTTCTCTCAAAGGGCTCTCTAATTAATCATCACTAATGAAGCTGCACAAATTAACAATAATGGGGTGGGTGAAGGCCTAGAAGAGTCTGAATTCCATATCTAAGAACTGTTGTGTGCACTGAACACTCTCCATCCCTGGTACAGAGTGAGATGTGAGAGTGTGGAGAAAGACAAGTGTCTGAGTCTGCAAGTGCCCAACCTCCACAGCAGGATTTAAGGTTGTGATGATGTTAACTTGGTGTTTTCCACAAGTTCCATAAATGGATTTTTACAGCTCATATGTTCTTGTAATATTCACCAAGTTCTTAGAACCTCTTTAAGTTGTTGCATTAATTTTACTCCAATTTTCTTTCTGTGTACAGGCCTGATAAATGTGTTTGGCTTCGGATCAGGACAGTTCTAGAGAATGTAGTGGAGTTCTTTTGCAGGACTTCCAAGATTATAAGTATTCCCACATATTCCTCTCACTTTCTTTAAGTGCTATGAGATTTCACCATTAAGTTTATAAAAAAACATCTGTAGTGAGTGTCAGACAGTGGTTACAGGACAGTGCAGACTCAGGCAGTTATCAAGCTGGACTCTGACAGATTTGATCACACCACCTCATTGCCTTTAATTTTGACTTTTCTTAAATGGAAATTTATTATTTTAAATTAATGAAGATTTTTATGGAGTCTGTTTGTTAGTTTTAAATGTTTATTAGAGAACACCATGAAAGAAAGTATTTTTGTTCCACTTGTACATGAAGAGTATTCTGTTACTTCATTTGCATAGAAGATTCTTGCATTCTGTTTCTATCTTAAACTCTCCTCTTTGATTAATATTTTTATTTGTTTTTCTTTTATAGTTTATTCCTTAGGTGGGATGAAATAAACTCATGAAAAACCCCTAGGAGGTACTTGGAAAATAGATGTATTTTCAGAACAGGAAACTATCACTGGCCAGATAAATATCAAAACTATTAAACTCTTGGAGTGCCTCATCCCCAGAAGGAAAAGGATCACTTTCAGGTGCAGTTTTTGACTCTCAGTCTCGCTGTTTTGCTGTGGATTGTCAGTCCTGTCCAAACACCAGCATTTCTTCTCAGCTGGGAGTTGGGAATTCCTGCTGTCAAGCCCCGCTGAGGAGGTTGGGACTGAGCTTAAGTTGCTGTTACTATTAAAGATCTGAACTGTGGTCCCAGAGACAAGGCCTTGTGCTCTCAGTTGCTGAGACTGGATCCTCCCCCTCCCAAAGAGGTGGCAAATACAACCCCAGCACTAAGGACAGCAGAAAGAGTCTTAAATCCAGGACCTACCTGTTCTGCAGCCCCCAAAACTTGGAGCAGAAATGATTTAATGGCTTGCTTTCACCATAACTCTGTGGTCAGCCACTGACAGATGTAAGTCAGAGGTGTCTCAAGACTGTTTGGTTTATAATTGATCTGATAATTGTCTTGGTGACAATTGTCTGGGTAAGTGGCCACTTCCATGCAGTAGTTTGTGTATGAGGAATTCTCAACTTTTATTTCCACATTATGGTTTCTTTAAACCATGTCCAAAGACAGCTGATCAAGCACAAGATTTCTGAAACAAAGAGCTTGACACAAATTTTGGACACAGGAGCAAAGTTTGAAGACCATGAGTTGTGTTTGTGATTTAACACGGAATTCTGACCACGACCTGTCGTCGCTGGTTCTTCAAGGCTTAGCACTGGAAGTTGCATTCAACAAATGTTTGAGAGCACAGTGTGTTTTTATAAGAACTGTTGTCTTTAGAATTACACAAGGATCAGATAAGGGGAGAAACATGATTATTTCCAAACAACGTAAAATCATCAGCATTTTCAAAGTACTTTAAAATTTGTGGTTTTGTCTTTAATTGTGCTGTTACTGTGCTTGCTCATGAGTTGTGGGTGATAACATGTGATTATCATCTGCCTACTTGATCACATGCACATTTGTGATGCTTGCAAGAGAAAACATTATCTGGCTGGTAACTGTCATATTCTGCAGAGTTTAAGAGACTGTTTCCCAGACAACAGAATAGTCAGATTGCATCCGTGAGCTGGGCACCGCCGGGTACCTGCACTCCAGTCAAACACCTGGTGGCAGCTGCTGCTCCCACTAATGACACAGATGAGATGGAACTGTTTGTACAACCAAAATCAACCTGCCTGAACTATGGAAGTCAAGGAAACTGCACAATCTAAACAATAAAAAAAAAAAGTCAAAAATTTTATATCTAACAAGTCAAACAGCACAAATCCTGAGTCAGTTTTTAAATCGAAACCAGATCATTCACTAGCCAAAAGGCATTTAAGGGCCATGTTTAAGACCTCTGCTGCCAGGCATTAATCCAAGGGCAGCTGTATAATGTGGTAAATCATTTCCCTGTGGCAATTTGAGCACCTCAAAACAGCCCAGGGAGCAGGTGGAAGGGCCAACACTGGAAGCAGCTGGAGCGCTCAGGGCGAGGAGGTGAGTTGGGCAGCTGGGTGGGATCCTGTGTGCACTGGGTTTGCATTTTGTGTGCTGTCAGGTGGGAGGGAAAGCTGATAAGAAAAATAATTATTTGCATTCAAATTATATAAACAGCACCAGAGCCTGGTTAGTGTAGGCAGTGTTAGACAGTGTGGTTCCCAACTGCAGTACTCCTATCACATGCTCCATAAGGGAGGTATGTGAGGCAACAGCCCTCTGAAGATGTGCAGCTCTAAGACTCTTAGCACATTTATGGCAGATGAATAAAATAAAAGGCATCTGACAACCAAATGTTTGTCCCAGGGCTAGTGCCAGATCATTCTATTAAAAATGCACATTTTTAATATGCCCTAACTTAAACTCTGTGTTCTGAACCAAAGATAATGTCTGGGTTTGAATTTATTGGGGGGTGGGGGGGCAGGATATTGATGGGATTTGGGGTTTTTTTCAAGGTGGAGGGTGTTATTCAGGGAAGGGAGAGATATTAAATTCTAGGTAACAAAATCTCAGTCTCCCCTTGATGTTCTTAGCTCTAATTAGCTAAAACCGACTGAGCTGTAGCAGTGTGGCAAATTAGCAGTTCATATCCCATGCTATCTTTTCACATCAGGTGGCCACAGGTTTCTGAAGATCTTATCCCAAGGTTTTAATTGGGGTGTGTCATTCCCTCTGTGGGTATTATGAGATCCAGGGTAGAATCTGATGGAAGATTTATCATCTTCTATACACCTCTTTCATATCTAGTTTCTGCAACTCTGCCTTTCAGAGCTTCTCCAAGAAAAAGCAATTCCATGGTCAAGATGAAGAGGCCATTCTCTCTTCAGCAAAGACTACTTTAAATCCTTTTGGAATATGCATTAGCTCCTGTTAAGAGCTTCCTAATTACATTCTGTGAATGCTACCCTAGGCTTTCCTCACTGCTTCCATAATTAAAGTACCAAACACTCTTCCCTCATATTGAGTGCACAGGTTTACAACAGGACACTTGCACTCTGAATTGTTCTCAGGTTTTTCTGTCTGGAAATCTCAGTTTGCCATTACCTGAGACATTGGATCTGCTTTATTTAAGTCACATCCCTGAGAGTTATGTGGTGTAATTGTGCCTGTGGTGACAAGTATCTGCAAAGGAAGGAAAAGCTACTTCAGCACAGATGAGGACTTGTGGAAATTGAAGTCTAAAAGACTGTTCTTGAGCATGTGAAGCCCCATGGACGGGGAGTGGAATACACAGAAAACACATGTGATCCAGACACAATTCCTAGAGCCATCTCAAGTATTTCTTAGTCATGCCAAGGAGATTGCTCTGCCAAAATCCATATGAAACATCTGATCACAAGGCCCATTTTGTGCATTAGTTGCCTTCAGAAGTTGTGAGCAAACAGCTCCTGAAAGCCATATATGGACTAAGGAATCTCACCCTGGGTTTCCAGAGAGTTTTATATTCTTTTGTAGATGTCCATCACGGTCCTCAGTGTTCATCTTGGTAGTGCCTGGGACTGGACAGAATTAATTGAAATAATATTTTCTTTGATTTCAATTATTAGACATATAATGTCAACATATAGGGGGAAAGATATTGAATGTCACAGTATTAAATTCTTGGTCATAAAGATGTACAAAATATTCTCAAGATGCAACATCACCAATGTAAAGAATTGTAATGTTTAGGATGTGCCACTTTTTCCTCTGCAGTTACAAATTTTCCTAAAATCTGGCTTTATTATTTATGACTTTGTTATGCCTCTTACAAGTCAGGTTTATAAGTCTTTCTGCCCTTGATATCACTCAGATACAGAAACTTAACAAAACTCCTGTTTAAATAACCTGAAGTTTCTGTGAGCAAGAACTGCTGAAATCTAGCTCCTAATCTGCACCATATGTTGGCATGCTTCTTTCTTGGAGATGACATTTTGCTTTGCTTCCAGTAGATAACATTTCTTTTACAGAAAAATACCCTGATGAGAGGCTAGAGGCAGAATGATGGATCAGGGATGGGTCTATTTAAGGGTCACCATCTTCCCCAACTGCTTGTCACACTGAGACTTCTCAAAAGTCTTTGCATTTTTAACATCCTTTGGAAAATTCTCCAGTTGCAAAAACAGCTGGGTGGCTATTAAAACTACGTGTATTTAGAACTGATCTTCCAGAAATAACTCTGTACATTATGGTATATCACCAGCATGTTAATGTTTAGGATGGTTCCTGTGAGGTGAGAGAGTTGGGAAAAGTGACATCAGTTGGTATCGCCGACAATAATTTATTCTCTTAGCAGCTCTCATTTAACCATCTGCTACTGACTGAATCTGGTATTGTATCATTAAATAGTAGTTTGTCTGTAACACAGCTGGTGGATTTGATGTTCAGTGTGAACAAGAAGATGCACAGGGGACAGCCCCTGAATGTGAGGCCGGGATTTCTGGCACTGGGTGCAGTAACTGGTCCCTGGGAAGTTTCCCTCTCCCCCTTTTCCAGCGAGGCAATTTCTGTGCACTCATGAGCGCACAGCGGTCGCTCCCCCTGTGCTGCGTCCCTGAAATGATCTCCGGCAGCTTGAAGAAAAGCAAAAATTCCACAAAACTCAAGGGACGTTCAATAGGGCCGAGAATTTTAGAAGACGCGTGATGCCGCGCCAGCGGACATGTGGGTTTGTTTGCTGCTGCAGCCGACAAAGCGTTATCAACATCGTAAATCATTCGGGTTTGACACGGTCCGGGACAGTTCGTGGAAACCCTTCCACGCTGGGACAGCGCGGCCGCCGGTTATGAAAGGCCTTACAAAACCCGTTACAAAAGCACTTACAAAACCACCCTCAAACCCCGCGGGCCCGCCCGGGCGGTGTCACCCTCACGCCGCCCGCGGTGATGTCACACCGCCGCCGGTTACGTCACCGGGCTCCCTGCGCCCCCTGCTGGCCGGCCGCGGGAACTGCGGCGTGACGTCATCTGTCACCTGCGGCCGCGCTGACGTCATCGGTCAGCTGAGGCTCCGCCGCACCCGGCGGGACGGCCCGGGCGGGCTGGGCCGTGTGAGCCTCGTGTGAGCGCCGGGCGAACGAGCCGGGCCCACAGACAACCACACGGACACTCGAGTTTCCGACACGCGCCCGGTCCCTTCGCCCCGCCGCGGGCTGCGCTGCCGCGCCCCGCCCTGCCCGGATCACGCCGGGCCGGCCCCGTGACGTCACGGCGGCGCGGCGCGGCGATTGGCGGGCGCGGCCGGCGTGCCCCGCGCAGGCGCGCGGTGGCGGCGGCAGACCCGTGGCGGCAGTGCGCAATGCCGGCCCGCGGTGCAGCGGCGCTGCGGGGAGCGGCCCGGCCCGGCCCCGCCGCCGACATGAAGATCTGGACCTCGGAGCACGTGTTTGAGTGAGCGGCGGGCCGGTGGGCCGGGCTGGGGGCATGCGGGCCGGGCAGGGTGGGGGGCGGCGGGGCCGACCCGAGCAACGGCGGAGCTCCTCCGGGCCGGGGCTGCGGTGGCTGCGCCTCCCCGGGCCGCACCGCCCGCCCCGCGGGTGCTCCGCGCCCCGCCCTGCCCCGCTCCGCCGGCCCGGCCTCTCCGTGACCTTCCTTGCGCCGTCTTGCGGGCCCGGGGTCACGGCCTGCGGGGAAGGCTCCAGGACCTCGGCAGGGGCTGTGCCTGTGCGGGGCTGTCCCTGTGTGCTGCGGACGTGTGCACGGACCCACCCCCTGTGTCGGCGCTGCTCAGGGCTATAGTGCTGCCCTCGCCTTCAAGGGGCAGCGCTGAGCGAAGCACACTGAGGCCCTTCATGTTGGGGCTCAAGTGCTCCAAAGGACCTATGTTAAAAATAATCCGAGGGAAATACTCGTTAGAGGAGAGTAACAACTTAATAAATCAATCCAGTTTTACTGAAATCTGGATGAAGCACAGTGTTTAACATTAACATTATGTCACATGGAAACGTTCTTATCAAGTTATGATATAATATGACACCAGATGAATGAGGTGTGTTGTATGTTTGACTTACATGTGGCACTGTCCAGTCCATGAAATAGAGGTGGTTCTCTAGGAAGGATATGTGTAGGGTTGAGAAGCGGAAATGGAACTGCTTTAAAGACATAAATCAAGTGACATGTGTCACTCAGTTTTAATAGAAATCCTGTTAAAACCGAAGGTGTACAACTTTGTGTCCTGCCTCTGTTTCCTCAGCCACCCCTGGGAAACTGTGACCACAGCTGCCATGAGGAAATATCCAAATCCCATGAACCCCAGCGTGGTTGGAGTCGATGTCCTGGACAGACACGTGGATCCCAGTGGGAAGCTGCACAGCCACAGGCTCCTGAGCACAGAGTGGGGAATTCCCTCCATTGTGAAATCAGTGAGTATTTCGTCACAGAGCCAGAAAGGGATCCCTGCAGGGAAGGGAAGCTCGTGAGCCAGGTGTTGTAATAGACTTGTATCATTTCGTAACTTTAATGGTTTAAAAACACAAGCATTAATGTATCAGGAAGGCTCAACAGCAGTACACATAGTGACTTCCCAATAGCCAGAGATTGTCTGGATCTAAGATTGCTTCCACTGGGAGGATTAATCGACCTCAACTCAAGAGTTTTCTTTTAAGTTAAACCCTAATTCTGTTGTCTTGGTGTCTGTTCAATGCAATTATCACTACTTACACATTTAAAGGCAGGAAAAATTGCATAATTAATCCCATCTATGTTTGCCTGTCCTCCAGCTCATTGGCACCTGCAGAACAAGGACATATGTTCAGGAGCACTCAGTTGTTGACCCTGTGAAAAAAACAATGGAGCTTAAATCCTGTAATGTAAGTAGCTGTGTTTGTGCAACTGCAGTGGATTACAGGGTATAACAGCGCCTTGTGCATTTGAAAAGGAAAGTCATCTTAAAAATAACCTGAAAATTGCATTAGAACAATACAAGTGTTACAATAATCGTGTAACACTTTGCCCTCTGTACTACTCCATCTGTCTGATCCCACTGTGGAAATGTTCTTATAAATGTGGTAGCTAGTAAATGATGCAAAAAAATTAAGAGAAATAGATCAGCAAATGCTGAACTTGGAGATTTCTCTGTCTTGTTCTACAACCCTATACTTGGAGGAAAAGTGTAATGTTTAAATACAATATAAGCATTAGTTTTGAAACTGCAGTTTTATTTGCTTAATCCCTTTAATATTTGTATCAAGGGGTGATCCTGTCTATTGCTCTACAGATTTCATTTACAAACCTCGTGTCAGTAGATGAGAGGCTTGTTTACAAACCACACCCTCATGAGCCACACAAGTAAGTACCTCTCTGCTCTAAGATTGCTCTGAAGTAGTACAGACTTTGCTTTGAAAGTTTCCATGGTTTCCCTTGAACAGAAGATGAGGTTTACATGGCCTCTGTTATGGTAACTTTAAAAAAGGATTAAATGGACTGTCATTTCCTCCAGTGGCACTGCTTCTGCAGAGCACCACTGGGGCACTTCGGGTCATGCTGTAAAGGAGCCCAGTTCAGCTGTTCAGGGTGTCCTGTCTGTAACTGAGTCTGTACATGTGCAGTTTCCAGCCCCTGTTTCTGATCTCTCCGTCAGCCTGAGCAGAGACTCTGCACTAGAATGCACATTTATCTGCCTTTAGTCATTAATTTTGGAGGTTTGTGTTTTGGTGGTTGGTTGGGTTTTTTTAAGGCAAATTTAGAGCTTACTGAGTCTGTACTGCTGGAAGCAGTGATAACTCTGAAGGATCATTCTAGGGATTCTGACATAGGAGTTTTTTTCTCTCATGACTGTCAGAACTGTTAAATCCCTGTTGTTGAAGGGAATGGTTTTTAATACTGTTTTCCTAGTATTCCAGATCTTGTGTTTCCACTCTTAATGTCCTGCTGCTAAAGATGGAAATGGCTGAGTGCCACTTGGACTTGGTGGGCACTCTTGGCTTTTATTTTATGAGTAGAAGCATAAACCAGTTCTGTGTTACACAACCAGGCTGGTGAGGAAATGCATTTTTTGGAGAGGAGTGAATTGCTTTCAGCAGTGCATTCTTTTTTAAACTACTCAGAATAATTCAGCTTCCTGCTCTCTGTTTCAGAACCATTCTGACACAAGAAGCAATAATATCTGTCAAAGGTGTCAGTCTCAGCAGTTACTTAGAAGGGCTAATGGCAAACACAATTTCTTCTAATGCTAAAAAAGTAAGTATGATTTTTGTGCAAAATATGTTAACACTGGCTGAATGTCAAAGGGAATAAAAGCCTCTGTTTTACTTTTTGGCTTTGTCAGCAGTCTTAGGAAAGGGCCACATAGTTCTACTGCCTTTACTGCAGAGTAAATGCTGACTGAATGCTCAGTGTGGTGAACTTCTTCCTCTTTTTCCTCTTGTGATTGAAGATAATAAATTATTTTTGCCAAAGGTCTCTGAATCCTCACCAGAGAAAACATCTGCACTCACTTGACAGTCTGGCACTGTCATTCTTATGCTGCCCTCTTGATGCCATCTGTTAGTTTTTGCTGTTGAAAAAGGATGTACATCCAGGCAGATCTGAAGTAGTTCTGTGGGAGTAATGACATGTTGTTTTAATTGAGAGTCTGTCCTCTAGGAATCCAAAGGTGTCTTGAGTTCAGCCTCAAGAACAATAAAACAACCTGGCTAAAAGGGCTTTTGTGGATCATAATGTGAGCACTGCTGACCTAATGGATTGTTTTCATGAAATGTAAGGCAGAACATGTTCCTGCAGTACTCCATTATTGAAATAAAAAATACCAGAGGCATGTATTTCTGTGCCTTTTCTTTTGTCATTTCCAGTAAGACAGGACCTAACCAATTTACTTCTTTACTAAGATTTATGCTAACCTTTTCTTTAACTGCAGGGCCGGGAAGCACTGGAATGGGTAATTAAAAGGCTGAATGCTGAAATTGAAGAGTTTGCAGCTTCAGCAAGAGGAACCATGAGGAACTCCATGGCAGCAGCAGCGTTTGTAGAGAAATGATAGTACTTATACCTGTATCACTAATGAGGCTTAACGATCTGCAGCTTCTCTCCAAGCCTAAATACATGTATCCTTTGTTATTTAAAGGCATACCTGTGTATTAGGCACAACACAAATTTAATTTGGAGAAAAGCTGAATTCTTACTAAGGCTGAGGTTCAAAGGCTATTTAATATATTGGGTCAGCTGGACCGAATTTCGGTTACAGATGAAGAAATCATTTTCAAGTTTAGTTCCTGTATTTACATGAACACTAACTTAGAATGTTTGCAGATACGAAATAGCCTCACTTAGTGATGAGGCTGCACATGGTGGAGGACACTGGCATGTTAGGCTGATTTCTGTGGAACTTTTATTTTGTATGTGACTTCTGGACTACCTCTTTTGGGACCAAGCCCAAAATTAAGCAGAATGGTTGTTCCAGCATTGTTCTGTTTGTTGATTTTTGACAGTTGTGTGACACAACTCGGTTTAACAGAAAGCTTATTACTTGATGCTTGAAATACAAAAGAATGTACAAAATATTTTTGATAAGCTTTTTAACTTGTTTAATGGGGTGAATTAATATGGTACTCAAATTATTTTTCAGTCAGTGTAGGTAAAACATCAAATTGTCTCTTACCTACCAAGACCTACCTTCTGTTCCTAAATGCAACATTAATGAGCTGGGCATGCAGTACCTTAAAATAAAATTTACCTTTAACTTCTATAAGTATCTCCATTTTTAAAAGCTTATTAAATAAAGGGGTACAATAAGCATAGAGCCTTAAAATCTTGCAAGCTGCTACAATAGTAGGTGTTCACTTCAAAGAACCAATTAAAGACAAAAAACCCCTTGTGAATTTAGCTAAAGAGTACCTAAACATAAAAGGAAGTAATATTTAAAAATATACTTATTAATCTGATCACACTCCAAAGATAACGTGCTACATCAACTGAATATTGTGTTGTCTTTTAATTTAAACAGTGTCTGAGTTCCAGATTAATTTGCTCACAGCACAAGGCTCTTTGTGTTCTCAAGGGTTTCATTAATCTTCTGCAGTTCTTGGTACTCGTTGTATGTTCTTGGTACTGTCACCAGTCATTTGCTGCAGGAACTTAAAGGTCAGACCTTGCCATCCTTCCTTACATCGTGTGCCAGTGTGCTGGCAGTGCTGGGGACCTCAGCAGGGGCTCTGTCCCGTGAGGCTCCTTCAGTGGGACAGAAAAATGCAAAGGCACAGCCCTGAATTAGCTGATGGTGGTATTTTGGTGCCAGAGGCTTTTCCTGGAAATTTGATTCTAATCTTACAAGTGATTTCAAGACTCCCTCTTAGCCTTTAAGAAGTGTAATGTCACCTGTCCCAGCATATTTTATTTTGCATGCCATTTCTGTTATATCAGATTGCCTATTGAGTAGTGTCTGCTGTGTAGAGAACCAGAGGTTATTTTCAGTGGTAATCACACGAGAACACATTCTTCTGTAAGGTTTGTGTTGGGGGAAGAAAACAGGTATATAGATAAATAACTTTTAAAAATTTAACTCTTCTAAATATTTTTCTAAAATGAAATTATTTGAGACTACCATACTAAATTAAAGTCATTGAGGTTTGCCATGCTTTTACAGATTATTACAAGTGAAATAGCATTTCAATTTTTAAAGTATGTGAAACTTCTGCAAAACTGTACCATCATTTCTGATAAAAATGCTTTGCTTGAAACTCATTTTACATGTTTGGTTAGCCATTACCATCAGCTGATTTTTTAAAAGTTTTTTCTTTTCCAAATTTTTCTGCACTTAAGGGCTGCATAGTATGAACTCAGTTTGGCCCTGCACTGAATGTTTAATTTTTTGCAGGCATTCAACAACTTCTTGAAAGATAATAATTTTCTTTCTTCTATTTTATTTACGTGCCTGCATTCTCATTCTGTCAGAGTATGGCTTTCTGTATGTGGCGCTTTTTAAATAAAATTTTATTTGAATTGTGACTAGTTCCTGAAACTTTCTGGTCTATTTGGGTTTTATAATTACGAGGTGAGTAATCTGAAATAAGTAGGGTGAAGGTGAAGAAATATTCTGGAGTGAGTGGCTTCTTTTGTTGAAATGCATATCCTGAAGTGGACATTCACAGCTGCACATTTTTTACTTCTTAATAACTCTGCTTTTCTGCAAATCTGACACATTAACTGGTGACCACATTTCACAGTTTGCTGTGGAAAATCTTTCCATCTTGTGGAAAGATTTTCAGTCTCCTTGGACTGAGATCTGTGTTCAAAATCCCTGTGAGGAATGGGGGATGCCATGGATGAGTGCACCAGTGGGAGTGACCTAAGGCAGGGCAGAGAACCTGGGGGTTCTGGGGTTGGAAGGAATGGAGGAGGTTGTGGGTAAGAAAGGATCTACAGCTGGAGGGACAAAACTGAAGGATCAGGAGGAAAGAAGTGGTGGGGGGGGAAAGGGGAAGGAACACGAGGAGCAGAAAGGGCAGAGGTGGAAGAATGTGGGGTGAATAAATCAGTGGTGTGGTCTCTGACTGATCCCTCCCAACCAATGGGTGTCAGCACCTGTTCAGTCACACAGCAGTTAACTGTAAATGTAAAGTTGTTTGCTTTGGAAAAAAGCAGAAAAAACTTGAACCACCATTTCCTACAACATTGCTGATGTGTCTGTTGTGGTCTCCACTTGCAGTTAAACTGTGCAGTCTAGCGCGTTTCCAATAAATGTCAATAAATACTAAGTAAACCTAAGCACCCATTTTCTAGTAACTGCAACCTTTTCAAGCCACTGACCCTGACAGATGGTTGGTTCAAAGGGAGGGTCAGCAGTCTGTGCAGGGTCACCTTTATGGAAGAATTGAAGAGTGCTGACAAAGAGCCCTTGTGTGGAAGCACTGAGTCACTTCAGAATCCTTCCCTTTCTGAACGTGAAGGTTTTTCTTTTACTTGCACAGGACCTGTTATTTTCTTTCTTCAATAATTGGACAGCTTTGCTTTATTTGTTGCTCTAGAACTAAATTATTCTAAAGGTAAGTTTACGTGTTACAACTGAGCTGAGCTAATTGCTTACCTTCATAAAAGGAGACAATGCTGTGTTTGCCATCCCTCTTGCCTGGCTGTGCTGTCCTACTTCTTCCCTTGGTCTTCACAGCCTTTGTTGACCCAAGTCAGCTTGTTGAGCCAAAAAAACGTGACCATGAGAAGTGCTACAGTCTTTGTGCAGCCACCAGCAAGCACGGTGAGATGCTGAAAGAGAAGAAATGTAGGAAGCTATTGGGTGGGCTGAAATTATATTGCCTCTGCAATGTGTATTACAATAATTTCATATTGCATCTACTAGAGAGAGTATTTGATGTTATTTGAACAGTAAAAATTATAGCTCTGTAACAGTACCATTGTTAAGTTAAAGTCTTCCTTCTCAGACGTGTATATTACAAAAAGTTCAGCACACAATGGCTTTTACACATTTTCTTCAGAACAGTCTGACAGTCCTTTAATCAAAAAGTTTAAAAACAATGAACGAAAAAAATAGTATCAGCTAGATAATATACATATAGTCCAGCTGAATATATCAGCTAGAATAGAATGAAATGACCAACATATGTGGTATTTTCCTAATCATATACTCCATCCTTTTAACACCAAATTAAATGAAACAATTGCCCTTGCTGTGAACTTTGATGTGCCTAGAGCCTGTTCAACTTGTCGATGCCTTGCTAAGAAGTTTGTTTTCTAATATGGCAAGTAGCAACATTTGAGTGAGGTCAACAGTTTTTTGGGGGACCATTCATGTCACCTGGGTGGTTTTTAAACTTTTTTTCAATGGTAGCATCAACTGTGGACAAAATGTCTTACATTACCATGCTATTCTGTCATAACCACATTTAAAAAGTAGCATAGCCAACACAAGTCAATAAACACATTAAAAGAGGAAGTAATGGACAAGATTCTTAAAACTTGAGTGTACCTGAATTCTGCTCTGCAGATCCTGGGTCCCTCCACAGGCTATTTATGCCTGATTTTGTAGAATGGACAGCTGAGAACTTGGATGACACTGCAAAATTACTTTTGCTTTGAATCCAGGTGTCCAAAAGTTAAAAAATAATATCTTCATCTGCTTCATCAACTAACCTCCAAAATATTGTCCTGTTGTAGGAAACAGCACAGAACTGCAACTTTACCTTGAGATTAGAGCTGATTTTAGGGTATGTTTTCTGCTGCTGCTCTGTGCAGAGTGCTGTGCTTGGCCAGGAGATTTACCAGGAGATGACCCGCATTGTCATCAGCATGGCATGAATTCCAGTGGCTGGGGAACAGATTAGGGTCATCAGCAGAGAGAACAGCAGAGCTTTACCAGCACAGCCCAGTATGGCTTACCCAGGCAGAGAAAGAAGATAAACCCACAGCTACCCAAGGTAGGAAATGTTATTATTGACCTGTACATTTTATACAATGGTGACCATAATTTCATGTTTCTTCACAGTGTTGTTTCATAGGAAAAAGTGCAATAGCTGTGTCTTTTTCAATGAAGACAGAGGGAACACAGTGAAGAGATTATGGAATTTATAGTCTGTTGGACACCGGCTTTTTGTTGTATTGTAATTTGCCTTTTGTTTAAATATTTGTTCTCCCCTATAAAATGCACTTGAGAAACCTCTGAGATTAAAGATAGTCACAAAATTATAGTGGTTTTAGATAGCAAGGGATTTTTAAGGGCTTAATCATTTTTATGTTTTATTGAGAATACAGGGCAGCAAGCAAACAGTAATGTCATCATAAACTGTGCATGTTTAGAAAAATTCATTTGGTTTGCCTGTTGATCTATAAACATTGTACTCTTGAAAGAATTGCAACGTTTTTGCAGGAGCTGCAAAATTACAGAAGCATTATCAATAAATATTAAATGTACTCAAGAACTTTTTGGGGTCTCATCTTTGGTACCTAAGCTGCATATTTTTTTTTTTAAGTTTGGTAATTTTAATGTTTGCATAGTAAGACAGGGTTCAGCTTCAGCCCCTGTTCAGCAGACACCTGCTCCAGTTAAGAGGTGACCTCGGTGGGAGTGCAGCCGTGGTGATTATGTTAAATCCATTACCCACGCATCTGGACACTGCTTGTGTAATAACAGGGGCAGAGCTGGGCTGTGTTCACCTGAGGAGCTGCAGCTTTCTGAGGGAGCACTTTGTTGGGCCATAAAATATGGCTGTGATGACTGAGAAACTTCCTCTGCTTTCCTGTGCCCACAGAGACACAGAGACACCAGCGGGTTTCAGCTCCGCTTTGCAGCACAGTCTGGAGACGAGAGAAAGCAGCTGTGGATCAGCCTCTTGACCTACTCATACTATAATTAGATGCACCTTTATGAACTGAAATATAAGCTGTTCCCTTTTTAATCATATCTCTGTCTTCCATCACAGTTTCTCTTTCGGATATTTTTATTAAACAAATCAAAAGTTACTGTTATTGCACCGGTTTTATGTCCAGATTTATTTTCATAAAATCAAAGTAACAAAATTAAGACCTCTTTTTATCTGAAAAATAAGTAGACCTAGAAATGTGTGTCTCTTGGACACAGAATCAGTTTAGCATACTGCTGGCTTCCAAAAACAATCCTGCACATGCTGTGCAGAAAAATACTGTTTTCTTTGCCAGTTTCGTTACAATCATCAGGAATATCCATATTTTTTAGTTGATGTTATGAATCAAAAGGAAATAATCCCTCACATCTTTATAGTCAGAGGCCCAGTTTGACTTGCTGCCCTTTATAACTGTGTATTTGTTTAAAATCTCTCTCCACAGCCAGTAAGCAGTCTCAGATCTGAGTATCCTGTGGTATTTGGAAAAGAAAAGCTAAAGTGTTTTAATTTCCATTCTCTTACATAACTGTTATTTTATTCCAGACCTTCAGGACAGGGAGATGGCATTTGACAGGAAGGTATTCTTTGTCAGGCTGTCAAAGATGCTAAAATCTGGTTGAAGAAGAACATTTGCTCCTGCCCTGGTTCCCTGGGAAGGAGCAATGCTCTCAGTAAGTCTGTGAGCTCTTATTGCTGGAGCTTTTCTGCACCAAAAGAGAAACCACTAAGAGACCTAACTAAGCACACAGTTTAAATCTTTATTTTTAAAATAAAATCATTTGGGGTCATGCTGTCTCTTTGTTTTGTTTTGGTGTGTTAAGAGAGACCTTTAGTTTAAAATACTCCTGATTTAACAGCAGTCATGTTCCTTGGCTTTTCAGTATCATCTCTTCAACATACCTGGACCTACTTGGTCTCACTTTTTTGGCCTCCCTGGACCCCTTCAGTGTCAAGACTTCAGCCTCCTGGGAACTCTTTAAAATCCCCTTTTCAGATTCTTTGGATTTATCCAGTCTGAGCTCTTCATCCTCTGTTGAGTTCTCCAGTCTCACTTCATCGTCTCTGGACCTTTCAAGTCTCCCATCTTCAGCCTCCTCAGATTTCTCCAGTATCTCCTCTTCAATCTCGTTAGAGCTCTCCAGTCTCACCTCTTCAGATTCCTGGGAGCGCTCCAGTTTCTCCTCTTCCATTTCACTGGACCTATCAAGTCTCACTTCATCAGGCTCTCTGGATCAATCTGGTGACAGTTCTTCCATCTCCTTAGATCTCTCAAGTGTCACCTCTATATCCTCCACAGATTTCTCCAGTCCTACTACTTCACTCTCTCTAGACCTCTCCACTCATACGTCTTCGTCCTCCACGGATGTTTCCAGTCACACCTCCTCAGCTTCCTTGAACTTTTCCTGTACAATCCCTCCATCCTCACCAGGCATCTCAGAGAACAGCTCCTCGACCTCTTCAGAGTCACTAGACCTCACTGATTTTAACTATTTCCTGTTTCAGCGCTCCTCTGAATTGTCCTCATCGACCTCTCAGGATGTTTCCAATCTCATCTCTACACCCTTTCTGGATGTCTCCAATCTCACCTTTCAGGATGCTTCTTCCCTCACTTCCCCAGTTTCTATGGACATGTCTAATCTCACACCCTTAGTTCCCCCAGACCTCTCCACGCTCACATTCCTGGATGTTGCTAATCGCAACGCTTCAGCTTCCCTTGACCTCTGCATCTAACCCCCCTCACACAGCCCCTCTCCCTGCAACCTCTCTCTGTCTTTCTGAACTCTCCCCCTTTATGTGCTCTCTCCTAAGTTCTCTCTCTGAAAATTCCTATCTGAGGAAATTTTAGGGCTTTCCAAACATCTCCTGGCATCTGAACAGAACTGGGCATGGAAACAGGTCGTACAGATCTATACTGGTGCCTTGTAACAGCTGCAGAAACACCAATATATAGTCTGGATTTTTTGTAGACCACAGTTTCTGTCCCTGATCTGATTTCCAGTCTGCCTCAGCATGGCTGGTACCACTCCCAAAGGTTAAACTTTTTCAATTCATGCTGAATTTTTATCTGTCAGGACCAACAAACAGTAAATAGAGATGAATGGGCAAATAATTGCATATCTCCATTATGGATTAGTCATACATCTCCATTATGGATTTAAATCTGACTTAATTTCACACAATTGCAGGTGGAGGCATTTCACAGGGAGGTACAGAGAGAAAAGATAATTGTGGAGAAAAAAGCAGGTGAGAGACAGGAGGTAGGGAGAGGACTCAGAGAAGGTGTGGGGCAGGAACAGAGGGATACAGAGCTGGAAGAAAAATGTCCAATACTGCTATTTTGGCCCGGGGTGCCCATGAGGCTTAAAATAATCTTACTGCTAATTATTTTACCTATCAAATCATCAGATGTTGCCATTAAAGCAGCATTTATATGTAACATCCCCTTTATCAACATATGTAAGTACTGCAGTTACCTGTCTTGCATCCAGTGTGCTGCTTAGGTAGCAGAGAGCGGCTTCCCTTTGGTGCTGTCTTGTATCTTTTTGTTGTCACTGCTGTAGTTGGGGTTTAGAAACCAAAATATGTTCCCTTTCAATATCATAACGCTGGCACCTTTCTGGGCTAAAAAGGCAGAAACATATTTGTCATAGCAAGTATTTTTTCAATGATTTAATTTTTGCAAGTTGGAAGACTTTGTTCCAATACGCCATGTCTGTCTCAAAATTAGGATAATTATGACTCATACAAAAATAAATAAGGAAATAAGTGCATGAAATAAAAATTATTTTCTGCCTCCTTTACACTAGTTGCTTCTTTAAAATTAAGTATGAACGCTTGCAAGACATGAATTTAAGAAATTAACCCCAAATTCAGTAGGAGCAGATATGTTTAGCAGTTTAAAAAAAAAAAAAAACAAAAATCACAGGTTATTGGACCAGATCTTACTGCCATATGCTGTCCTGCAGAAAGACTGGAAGATATTTGGTGAAGAGTTGTTCTTTTTGTTCTGGTAACTCTGTCCTGACCATGTGTGGTTTGTTTATTGCAATGGTTCTGGACTAAATGAGATCTCTTAATAAAGTTGAAAGTTACCCTGCGCTTTAAAAATGGTTTGCCTCTGGACCGAAGGAAGTAAGAGAAGAGGTATGCAAAAGTGCAAGGATTTATTAAAAACCCAAGTCCTTAAGTCCTTAATTATTTAAATGAGCATTAGGTTAGGACCAAATTGATCCTTATCAAACATCATTAGAGTCTTGTAATAACTTTTTGCTTATTATATATGGAAAATTGTCTACTTTTCCATTGTGTCAACAGCTGACAATAGCTTCTAGTTTGCTATGTCATCTTTTATGGATTTGTTTAGAGCAAATGACTGGATACGATTTCAGCTGTTTGCAGAGTCTCACATCCAGAGGAACCCCACAGCAAGGCACCGTGTCCAAAGGGGTAAAAAAAAACCTCCAAATTGAAGCTAGTCTGCTTAAAAAAAAAAAAAAAAAAAAAAAAAAAAAAATCAACATTGGCTCCACATGCCTGTAAATCGTTTTCTTTTAGCGTTTCATCTAGAAATAGCACAGAGGGGTAAGTAATGACAACTGATTTAAGCTGCACAGAACATCCCTTTAACCACTTGCTTGGATTCTTAGATTTCAACGGGACTGTCGAGGAACGAGTTAATGTGTAACTAACATAAGCGCTGGATAACTAGCCATTTGCCTCACAGAAGACTTGGGCTTTAATTTCTGTCCTTTAGTTAATTGACGTGTGCTGTGTTTCTGGCGAATTACCGTCCCTGAACCACGGAACCCCACATATTCACTCCCGTGATTTTGGACAGCGAGGCCACACCTGGAGGGGAAGCCGGGACCTTCCCAAGCCGGGATGCCCACACGCCTTTCCCAGGCAGCTTTACCGGGCTGAGCTGCGAGACCTGCGGGCGACACCGCCATGGCCCCACCCACATCCCCCTCAGGGCCACGGGTCCGCCCGGCCCGAGGAGAAGGGGCGGGGCGCCCCGGGCGGAAAGGGCGGGAGTCGAGCGCCGCGGACGGGCCCTCTGATTGGCCAATTGAGGGGCGCAGGGGCGGTCCCTTCGCGCTGATTGGCCGGCGGGCCCGTCCCGGCGGCGCGCGCTGACCTTGCCCCGAGGAAGGCCGCAGCCATGGTGGCGTATTGGCGACAGGCCGGGCTCAGGTACCGCTGTCGCGACAGCACCGCGACAACGCCGCGGCTGTGGGGGCGAGGAGCTGCCGGGGAGAGCTGTCAGCGCCGGGCAGGGAGGGCTGGCGCGGTCACAGCGGTGCCGCTGCGCGGGGAAAAGCGGGTTTGGGGACAGGGGAAAGGCGGCTTTGGGGCCGGGGGAAAGGAGGGCTCGGGTCTGACCCCGCTCTGTCCCCTCATCCCCAGTTACATCCGGTACTCGCAGATCTGCGCCCAGGCCGTGCGGGCTGCCATGAAGCCGCAGTACAAAGCGGAGGCGGAGAAGGCGGCGGTGGCCACGGTGAAAACGGTGAAGCCCAAAAAGGAGTGAAATGTGAGTGGGTGAGGCGGGCCGGGTGCGTGGTTGGAGCTTTGTCGTGCGGGAGAGTGATGGTCTGTCACTGCTGAGTACGTTAGTCCCCGCTGTTTGGGGAGAATCAGCTCCGACCTTCAGGCACGGAACTGAGGGGGTTGGGGCTATCAGTGTCCTGATTACGTGTGGGGTGAGAAACGGCTTAATCGCATTAGTGCAGTGCAGTGAGGAGTTCTGTCCAACAAGCCCTGCTTTTGGGGGTTTGGTCAGGCTTTTTATGGAACAGCTGGGGCTCTGTAGTGATGCCCGCAGGTTTCCATAGTGATGTGCACTGGTCTGTAGTGATGTTCAACTTTCATATTTCCTAAGCCAGCAGACAACCTCTCTGAACTGCTGTTTCCACTTCCCCTGATGAGCTGGCTTTTGTCTGTTGTTGGTGAAAGACAGATGGTACTTGTACCTTTATTCATGGCATTGCATAAATCACAAGCAGCTGAAGTGTCTTCTGTTCTGAGTAGAACAGCTTCTGTTCCTGATCTGAAATTAAATATTATTACCTTTTGTTTCTAGTGTACCTTATACATATTCTTGATTCAAATAACTTGAATGACTTTATATATACTCTTGTAGGAACTGATCTGCGGTGAATAACAGCAAACTGCAGAGCTGTAGGGGAAAGCTCAAGACTCTGCAGCCTGATGTCATCACATCAACTGTAAAACTTGCCTCTGTATGTAAATCAGTATGCTAATAAATGTAATGGCTGAATGTGTGCAATGTGTCATTCCTCTTGAAACAAGTTCTCCATTTTGCAGAGACATTTATTTTTCACTTATGTTAAAATAAAAGACTGTTTTTATCACGGTCTAACATTCAGCAGCAACAGCTGTTTATTCTTAAGGCAAATCTCTTGTTGGGTTTCATGCTGATATTTCAGGTATGTAAATGACTGAGAGATTTAATTGTTTAAAACTTCTCTGCCTGCTACATTTTAATTATTTGTTTGGAAAAAAGTTTTCTTCCCGAAAATCTCTGTCAACAGAGAATATAGGGATATAATTTCAGTGACTAAAAGGACCTCTGATGGCTGTATCTGATGGAAGAGGCACACTGTTGGCTTTAAGGGAGGGACATCCCAGTCCCAGTAGGGATGGAGGGTGACACTCCACTTGCTCTTGGCTATGGGGCAAAGTTATCCTTTCATGTGGTTTGGGGGAAGTGTTGGCATGTTCCTGCTGTGTGTCTTCACATTGTCTCGCTGCAGAGGAGGAACTGCAGCTTAGAATGGGATTCAGGGTCATTCCCTTACACTGAGCTCAAACATGAAGCATTACTCTTCAGAGTACAATAAACTTTCACTTCCAAGAGTATAATAAAACAAGCTCCCATTTTTTCCTGTAATTCAAAGTTAGTCCTTGCAAGAATAAATTTTTTTTTTCTGTCAAATGTTTCAAGTATAAAAAGTATTTTACAGAACGGTATATATTTTTTATTAAGAGAATATTATAAATACAACGTTAAGTAGAAGGCTGTGGCAAGAAACTTTTTTTCCTGAAGGCAAAATATAGTTTTGATTTAGTGATTGCCCTGGAACTTACATCTAACAAGCTACAAACCATTCTATCCTTTTTGTTGTTCTGAATGTTAGGGAAAAATTTACAGTAGTTAGTACACAGGATTAAAAAAATAGCACACCAAAACTTTTACACAGTGTCACAACTCTGTGTGCTAATGTAACTCAACCTATAGTTTAAAACAGAAATAAACCACACCATGATAATGAATACAAGCTCTGCAATAATATAAGCCAGCAATGTGAAAGAACTATTAAAAGTACTTAAAAAAAAAAAAAAGAATGTACATATTCAGTCTTTTTGCCCCATCTTGTTTCTTCTGCCCTCCCCCTGCAACTCAAGTTGCTGAACTTGTCTGCAGGTCTACATCAGTCTGTGGAGTGATAATAAAACAGACGCTGCCTTTCCAGACCTTAGAGATATGCACGTGTTCCTAAAACAGTTACAAGTTCACAATCAGAACAGGCACTGTGTTTACCTGAGAATAAATAAATGTGGTGAGTTGACAGCCTATTTTACTGTTGCTTATAATCCTGATATATATGTACACAGGCACAGTGGCTGTATAGTACATCCAGTATCTGGTGATTATATACTAAAAGTGAATACATTTACAAGACAGGCTGTTATGAGACAACCTGTCTCCTTTTTGGGAGCGATTCAGTGTCAACAGTTGTTTAGGAGAGTAAAGCAGAGCTGCCATTAATTTCAAAAGCACTGTGTTGTAAAATTGGAGCTATTTGGCAGATGCAGAGAAAAGTTCTGAAGAAATGTCTAATTTTTGGCTACTGCTTTGTCTTTAGTGAATGTCAACAGGCTTATTCAGAGTGTTTTGATATTGTTTTTACGCTGCTTCCTTTTCTGGGCTCGCTTCCACTTCCACCTCTTCGAATTCCTCCACATCTGCAGTGGCATCCTGGTACTGCTGGTACTCAGACACGAGGTCATTGGTGTTGCCTTCTGCTTCAGAAAACTCCATTTCATCCATCCCTTCCCCAGTGTACCAATGGAGAAAAGCTTTCCTCCTGAACATGGCTGAGAACTGTTCGGAGACGCGGATGAAGAGCTCCTGGATGGCCGTGTTGTTGCCGATGAAGGTCGCCGCCATCTTCAGGCCTCGCGGGGGGATGTCACACACGGCCACCTTGACATTATTGGGGATCCACTCCACGAAGTAGGAGCTGTTCTTGGTCTGCACAGACAGCAACTGCTCATCCACCTCCCTGGTGGACATCCTGCCCCTGAAGATGCAGGCCACGGTCAGGTAGCGCCCGCGGCGAGGGTCGCACGCTGCCATCATGTTGCGCGCGTCGAACATCTGCTGCGTGAGCTCTGGCACGGTGAGGGCTCTGTACATCTGGCTCCCCCGAGCTGTCAGTGGGGCAAAGCCTGGCATGAAAAAGTGCAGGCGAGGGAAGGGCACCATGTTAACAGCCAGCTTCCGCAGGTCCGCGTTCAGCTGGCCGGGGAAGCGGAGCGAGGTGGTGACACCGCTCATCGTTAGGGACACCAAGTGGTTGAGGTCACCGTAGGTGGGATTGGTGAGCTTTAAAGTTCTGAAGCATATGTCATATAGAGCTTCATTATCAATGCAAAAGGTTTCATCTGTGTTCTCTATGAGCTGGTGGATGGAGAGGATGGCGTTGTACGGCTCCACGACCGTGTCGGATACTTTGGGTGAAGGCACAACACTGAAGGTGTTCATAATCCTGTCAGGGTATTCCTCCCTGATTTTGTTGATGAGAAGCGTGCCCATACCTGAGCCTGTACCACCACCAAGAGAATGGATCAGCTGGAACCCCTGAAGGCAGTCACAGCTCTCACACTCGTTCCTGACCACATCCATGACGTTCTCAATCAGTTCAGCACCTTCTGTGTAATGGCCTTTGGCCCAGTTGTTTCCAGCACCTGAATTACCTGTAAACAAAATTACAGAAAGAACAGCCACAAAGTTAACAAGAGACTTTTTAAAGGCTACATCAAAAGTAGATCAAAGCCCATTTTGGGCCAGTTGACTCCAGTTAGTTTGCTGGCAGCATGATGTACATACCATGAATGAAGTTGTCCGGTCGGAAGAGGGGGCCTATTTTGCTGGACCGTACACTGTCCATCGTACCAGGCTCCAGGTCCACCAGGATGGAACGGGGCACAAATTTATGGGCTGGAACAAAACAAAGTGAATGCAAATGATTGCTGTTAGAGGTCAAAGAGACAGCCTTATGATCTGCTCTGAAAAGTCCAATCCACCTATAGTGGTTTAGGTTTTTTTGAGGGGTTTTTAATTAAAAATTGCTCTGCCAACACCTGACAGTGCTGAGCACTCACAGAAAGCCTCATTGAAGTACACGTTAATCCGCTCCAGCTGCAGGGGTGAATCCCCACGGTAGTTTCCAGTGATGTCAATCCCATGTTCATCACCAAGCACCTCCCAGAACTGGAAAAGGAATGATGTACAACACACTTAACAAAGATTGATTTATTTTCAGCACACTCTCCTGCTGCTCTCGTGCTGCTCTCATCCCTGATGGGAACTGTGCCTGAAGCAGGGGATGTTTTGCCATTTATTTATTTATTAGATCAGAGCAGGGATCCTCCTCTCCTCCCCCCCAGATAAGTTAAAGAGAAAAGTTTTGTAGGCTATTTATACTGCTTAGCTATCACCCATGCACTAATAGGTGGAGGCCCTCAATTTGTTCCCTTTATAGTAAAAAAACCAACCATAAAATAGTGTAAATAACACAGGTAGTAGTTGGTATGAGCTTAATAAAGAGAGTCATGGAGGTGGGTTGTGGAAGGTTGCTTTGAGTCCTGTCATGCACAAGTGTGACTGCGGCATGGCAAAGCTGCACAGGCAAACTTGTACGTGAGCAAGGCTTTCCACGAACAGCTGCTGGTCCTAAATGTCCTATCTTGACGCTCATATGTCTTGTGCTGGGGCTCTTATCTGGAGAGCAGCCACAGCAGTGTTCATGTAGACACACCCACCCACTGTAATGACCAGGCTACTTTAATATTAAAGGTCTGCTGGGTCAGCATCCAGTCTCGTTTTGAGTGTCCAGATACATCATTTCCAACATGTGCATGGGGGGTGTGTTCTTTTCTACAGGTCTTAATAGACCTAAGCAGTTTGCAGGTCAAAGCCAACAAAAAAACCACCTTTCACCTCTCACACTGGCTGCATTCAAACTAGCTGGGTCTATCATGACCTTCCCTGGCCATCCACAGTTTCATGTTCCATTAAAAGAAATCAAGGTGAGATTTGTGGGAGCAAGAAATGGAGGAAGAACACAACAGAGCAATCCCTGATAGTTTTTTTTTACTACTTCCGACTCATAAATAAATAAAAAGATAAACATCACAGAGCAGAAGCAATGGTGATTTTTTTTTTCTCCTAGCATAGAAAGTCAGCAATAGTGACTTCTCTCTAAGTGACAGCATTGGAGTGTTTGAACTACACAAAAATGCTCCAAATTACTTCTGCCTGTCACAGGAGGCCACTCAGAAAAAACTAACTGGTCACTGATAGCACAGGTCATCCTGTTGATTAATAAGATCCCATATGATCCGTAAGGACCCTTCCAACCCAAAGCATTCTATGATATTAATAAATATAATGTGGCAGTTACTGCTGCATGGCTGAGCTAAAGTACTGGAATCACAACTTTGCAGCCCTTGAATTACTGGCTCCACCACTTGTCTCAGTATTTTGCAGACTAGATTAGTTCCCTTGGGAATATAAATCCCAGAAGGAATGCTCTGGAGCACCTGTAATCACTGTGCCATGGTTATTGCAGATGGTTATTAAGCTTTGCATGAGGAGCAAGCCCATCTTTTGCCTTTCACACCAAATACTCATCTTCCCTGCTAGCATGCCACTGAATTCCCAAAAGTCCCCATGCTCGGGGATGATGTTTGATGATGTTTGACCCATTACCACTGACTGAGGAGCAATGTTGAAAGGAGACCTTACCTTGGCTCCAATTTGGTTCCCGCATTGCCCAATCTGAAGATGCACAATTTCACGCATTTTGTGGAGCTCGGACCTGCTGGTGGCCACAACCTCTCACGGGTTCTCCAGTTGCAGTCCCCAGAACAAGCCCTCCTTCTGCTGCACTATCAGCTACACCCAGCACAGCCCATCCCAAGGGGCCTTTTTATATCAGAGGGACTGTCACTCAGCCAGAAGGGGAGTAGCCAACTCCTCAGGCTGCTCAGCATTTCACAAGGAGGCAAAATGCCTGTTTACTGCCTGAGGACAAAAAGCACAGGTGCTTTTCTGAGTGCCTTGGAAAGGAATATTGTCACATGCACCCCCTCACAATTAATTCCAGATCTCTGCAGCAGTGTGATGCATGCATTTATGTGCACATTCTATTTGTGTTTCATTATTTGATGATATACACAATATATATACAAATATATGTGCATATATAGAGATTACAGCCAAAAATGAGTGATCTTCATTTATTAAGCACATGCACTTCTGCCACATAATTTAAATTTTAACGTCATATGAGTCATACAGGACACCACCCATATTTAAACCAGTAACGACCTGTGAGCAGTAGCTTCCTCTAACTACAACATTCAACACATTGCCAGGCAAAATCGAGTTCACTAATAGTCATCATTCCCAGTGTCTGACTGCATGAAGGAAGGGGACAGGATCAGGACCAAAAAATACTTTGTAACACATAAATGTAAGACTGCACTCTCAGTGATGCTTGTTCCTTAAACAATTATGAGTATCCCCCAATTTCAGCCAAAATCTGAATTAACTTGTGACTAACTTGCATAGGTGCTCTCTCTCTTCATTTTCTGTCATTAAGCATTTCTAATATTTCTTATTTTCTCATGTCTGAGATGTGCTTCAGAACTTGCCAGGAAAATGCTAGAGGTGAACCCCCAGTTCCACTGAAGTTCACTGAAGTGAACTATAATGTTCAAAAGGAAACAATGCGAGGGGGAGCAGAACACGACCCAGTCATGTTGCCTGCTGATAACCAGGACCAGTATCACTGAGCAGCAGAAACCCCAGAATGGACTGTCTGCTGGAACTTGGAGCAGTTTCATTACATGTCAAATGACTGTCACTGCTTTGCAAATGTTCCTTTTAAGGATGGCAAAAGGAACTATAATTAGGCAAGCCCCTCAAATTATTTTATATAAAATGGTGACAGTGGAAGGACTTGACTCATTGAAAGTTACTACTTTACCACTCTGGGGGTTGCTAGAGATAAGGAACCTCTGCGCTTCCATATTGTTTCAAAAGAAAAATCAGCTTATTCCAGACTTCCCCCCCACCCTATATGACTTCCACTTCTCCCACCAGCCAATGAAGGAACAGACAAGGGCTCCTAAGACAGAGTTTAGCACCTAAAGTCCATTGCAAAAGAGTAGTGAGCAAACATTTGTCATCCTCTGCCAAGCTATGAGTATCCACAGTGGGAAGCAACAAAAGCAGGACTCAGTTCAGGTAGATTAGTTTTGTTTCCTTAGAACACAATTATTTTATCATATTCCAGAAGATAAATATTCTCTAAGCCATTTAGTTTACTCAGCAAGATAACCAAACCATTCTGTTCTATCTCCACATTGTCAATATATCCCACAATGGCAGTGGGTATCTTCTAAAATTTCCTAAGAAAATTCTCGAAAGGTTATTTGGACATTTACTTTGAAAGCAAATCTCATTTTATTCATGCACATATTTGTTTTCTCCAATGATCTTTAGCTAAAAGTAGTTGTGCAACTCTGAGCTGTGTATTCAGTTGCTGCATTCTGGATGGGAGCTGCATTGACACCACGCATCAGAGACCTGCTCACACTAAATAAATACTACTCAAAATATGCAGTGTATTCATCTACAATAGACACAGCTTATGGAGAGGCTGAAGATGCTAATTCACTGTCCAAAAAGTTTGGCAAAATAATTTCTGCAATAAATACACTGGCTGAGCACATCTACAAGGAAAGGGAAAAAAGGGAAGTGGAAGAAATTTGCAGTCACTTGATATGGGTTTTTCTCTTCCTAGAAATAGCTCCCTGAAATCATGTGCCTCCTCTGAAGCACTTCCATATAGAGTCTAAAAAATTATGGCACACAACACCAAGTACCTGGGATGGTTTGTGAAGTGGATGTGGGTTTGGGGCTCTTTTGCCCCTTCTCCCCAACTGCTTTTCTGTGAACCTCCAAGCCTGGCTTTACCCAGCTGTGGTCTGTGAGGAGCCTGTTTCTCTGTAGATCTTGTTGCAGGCCTGTCACTCCTCAGCCCTGGGTAACCCCAAGCCTGTTAACTCCCAGTGCACTTCCCAGGCCCAGCCACCACACATGTGCTGCTGCAGATTAGCGGGGGAGCGTCCGCAGGGCCGGAGGGAACGTGGATGGGCTGGCTCCAGGGACTTTTGGCACTGTGGAGATTAGGAGCAGCCTGGCACTGGGCACAGCCTGGCCCACAGTGTCTATTATCAGGCTGCCAACTGCTTCCATTGCCTTCAGAGCAGGCCCCAGATACCACAGCCCTGGCCATGGCCTTAAGCTGAGACCACAAACAAGCCAGGTTTTTGTGGTTGCTGGGCTTTTTTGTTGTTGTTTCTGATTTTTTGGATTGTTTTGTTGTTTTTGTTTTTTTCTTTTTTTAAGGCTGCCCACTAGCAACAAATATACCTGTGCAGGGAGGCATTCTGGGATACCTTTTGTGTTTTAAATATGGTTTGCTTGGGAGGAACTGGCTTTTCAGAGTAACCAGGAAGATTGTTGAGAAGAAAGCCTATTCAATTTGAGATAGGCCTGGCTACAGGACACCAGATAATTTTAAAGAGATCTGTGACTGGCTAGCAGATGAGCTGATGCAAGTCTCAACTAACCTGGGCTGGCTGCATCAACCTTAGGAATGATACCAAAAAAACATGGCATTCAACAGGAATAAAAAGCACTTCACATTTGCATTTCAGTTAGTAAGTAAAACTATTTAACCTGCCTTGCTCGGCAGGTGGTCCAAGGAAATAAGGCAGGACTGCCCACTGTAAATCATCATCAGTGTAATGAGCCCGTGTGATTAAACAAATAGCTTTTGGTACAACCACAGTGGAAGACTGAGCAGTTCATTACCTTCCTCACACTGCAGATCTATGACCTGGCAAAAACGTGGGGCTTCAGCATGTGAATTCACCCGCTGCACAGTGCCCTTACCTGGGCACTTCTGCCACAACCACTGTCACTGTTGAGTTTGGAGCACTTGGTGAGTTGCCAAATAAATTAACTGCCCAGCAGTCAGGCTCCATTCCTGCTCTGCTCCAGGCCTTTTACAAAAAATGCTGAGAACTATGGAAGAAAAGCTATGAGGGGAGAACTGTCTGTGGTTTACTAAATCTGTTCACCAAACATTAAAGCTCCAGCTAATGTATGGAAAAGAGACTGGTAGCCCACTCACACAGACATTGGAACCTTTTGCAGGAAAATCAGAAAACTGCTTTTACAGTTGACTAAATCTTGTAACAGATAACAAAGAATCTTCAGATGTCCTGAGTCCTAAAGAACAGCCTAAAAATTGCAGCCTTAGTAAACTGTAGCATTAAAGGGCTTGAAGAATTCAGAACTCATGACTAAGAAAAAAACCACAACCAAACAAAAAACCCAGCCTGCTCTCTGCAGTGTCACAGTTGCTGGTCACAGTCTGGCACAATGCTGAGGTGTTAGGCCAAGGGTAAAGGAACCTACAAGCCTGTCCCAGATAGGAATCCTCTTGTCACAACCCCTGTGACCAAATTGCTTCACTTTTGAGCGCGTGAGCTGGAGACTTCCCTTGGGGGGCTGGGAACGCGGGGTCTCGGGTTTGTTCCTCATCCCGACAGATCAATCAGCCGCACTTGGGAAGGGCTCGGGGAGGCTGCCCCGGGCATCCTGGAGCGCACCTTCTCCCTAGGAG